>NC_082387.1:19709105-19721105 GCF_031168955.1 Gadus macrocephalus
ACAGCCAGCTGGTCGGCAGCAGTTAGGGCTTAGGTGCCTTGCTCCGGGACACGGTAGAGCATCGTCAGTGAGTGAGGAGATGCAGCAGGGTGTGAGGGCGTGGCACCGTACCTTTGTCATCTTGGTCTGCTGGGCGTCCATGTCCAGCAGCATGCGGATGGTCTGGGCGTGGCCCTCGCGGGCGGCGATGTGCAGGGGGGTGTGGCCCGCCGTGGTGGTGGCGTTGGGGTTGGCTTTGTGCTCCAGGAGCAGCTTCACCACCTCCTTGTGGCCCATCCGAGACGCGCAGTGCAGCGGCGTCTGGTCGTCCTGGGGAGATGAGGGGTTGAGGACACACAGAACCAGAGCCTGGACCGCTGCTCAGCCCGTCCATCCACAGTCCATAACATCTGAAGGAAACTGTCACTTCCAAAGCGCCGCAACCAGGACTCCTATTTAAGAGTCTTTCATTAGAGATGACGGTGGTGGAAAGTCTTTGTAGGATTAAAGAAAGACATTGACTTGAAATGTACTGAGGCAGCGAGGTAGCTTTCTGAAAGCAAACCACGTGACCCTCTTCTAATACAGAAGGCATGCAGTCACCAGATCATAGTCAACGATAAGGAGTAATCGGTTATAGCCTTTTGTTTTGTTTGCAGCAGTGACCAGAATAACCGGATGATGTGAGTGCACACAGGGTGGTACGTCGTGTCGTACCTTGGCCTTAGGATCCACCGGCGCTGCGTTCTCCAGCAGGAACTCAGCCACCTCGCGGTGCCCGGCCCGCGACGCCATGTGGAGAGGGGTCTCCACTTTCTGCTCAAACACACAACGTCGCATCAGCGTCAGGCGTGTTGCCATAGTAACTCAGCTCAGCTTAATTCAAAGCTCAATCAGCTCAGCTTGATTGACAACATATTACTGGCATTATAAAATAGAGTTAAAAGCATGAGATGATCCATTTCTGTTCATCAACTCAACAGATTGAGCCACCCCGGGTTTAGCCCCAATGGTGGCCAACCGTAGTGTTGAGATCGAGGGTCGAGGGTCAAGGTTCACATTGAGTAGGTCGTTATCTGTATATTGCATGGGACGGCAAAATCCAATGGTCCTAGGTGGTCACTTGGGACTGGTGTGAAGGCTTTGGGAAACGTCAATCTCAGAGCCAAAGTGGGTCAGAGTGAGGACAGAGGCTTTGGTTCGGCAGACTCACCACATTGGAAGCACTGGGTGAAGCTCCCTTCTGCAGGAGGATCTTCACGATGTTCAGATGACCCATAAATGAGGTCACGTGAAGCGGGGTGAGGCCAGACTGTAGAGAGAACACACGTCAAGAGACACATCGGGAGACAGATCATCACGCTCTTCAACGTTGGTCACCTCCGTTACATTCCCCATCTCGCCTCATATTCACTGTATCACTTTTGTGACATTCACTGTCTCACCTCAAATCCACTGTACCACCTCTGTTACATTCACTGTCTCACCTCAAATCCACTGTACCACCTCTGTTACATTCACTGTCTCACCTCAAATCCACTGTACCACCTCTGTTACATTCACTGTCTCACCTCAAATCCACTGTACCACCTCTGTTACATTCACTGTCTCACCTCATATTCACTGTATCACCTTGTTACATTCACTGTCTCACCTCATATTCACTGTCTCACCTCATATTCACTGTATCACCTCTGTTATATTCACTCCCTCACCTATTATATTCACCTTTCTTATTAGTTATAAAGGTGAGTCTCATTGAGGCAAGAGACCTGGTTTGTAGCATCACACACAACAAAGCAAAACAGGAAGTACAGGGAAAAACAATATACGTTTTACGAGGACCTGGCATGGATTCAAATAAGCAGGAGAGAACCATGCAGTCAAACAACTACAAATACCCGCCTCTTCATCAATAGTGTGCTTTGACCGGATGGATCTAATGCTCAGAGACACAAACTCCTTGAGTGTAGGCGTTCTGAAGCCCATCCCAGGCCCTGGGCCCCTGGGAGGAAGAGCCTTCCCTCCACCCCCATGCAGGGCCTCGGTTGGGTGGAAGGCTCTCCATCCTTGGCCCTGGGGACCGCAATGAGGAGCCACCATCAGATAGAAGGCCTTAGTTAGCATCCTGACTGGAGCTACTACTACTGCTAGGACTACTTGTGTAGGATTCAGAAGGCCTTCGAAAGATGGAGGAGCCACGGTCCTCCTGACGTGGGGTCTCACCTCGGTCACGGCCTCCAGCGACGCAGAGTGCTTCAGCAGCAGGTCCATCACCCGCATGTGGTTCTTTTTACAGGCGATGTGCAGCGGAGTGAAACCATTCTGGGGAGAGTGAGCCAAGGGTTCACGCGTCATGATTGTCATACATTTTGGTTCAAATTGAGCCATATTTGTGTAATATACATTTATGTGAAATCTCTGACCTACAATTATCATTCTTTAATTTCAACTAGTAATTGAATGCATCACGAGGTTCCCCGATTCTAGAATGATTCGGGTTGTTTTTTGGGATATTTCATTATTTGAACACTTGGCCAGAATGCTGTATTTGAAAATAAATCAGAGATAAAATGTGAGATGAGAATTGTTGCAGAGTGGGATACTTGCATCTGTCCACTAGGGGCAGTAGTGCCATTGCTGTTTACAGTAACCTACTGCTAGCTATCCTGAGGGAGCCAGTTGATACATGGTTGCTATGCGGGGGAGCCAAGTGTTCGGGTTGTCAATAAATTAGTAAATTAACGTCTGTGTCATAATGATAGTATTCCCAATATACTACATTGGCGATGAAGATGGGTTTGGAATATGTTGTTGGCAAAGATAAAACGTTTCGCAGAGTAAGCAACGGAGGAAACTAGTAACAGACTAGTTAGCTAGGAGAAGCTGAGAGGGTGATGTAGTCAGACATGAGGACTCACCAGGGCGCGGGAGTTGGGCTTGGCTCCCTTGTCCAGCAGCACCTTGGCCATGCGGTGGTGGCCGCAGTGGGCCGCCACGTGCAGGGGCGTCAGGTGGTCCAGGGTGATGTCATCGATCTCTGCGTTGTACTGCAGCAGCTGCTTGATGCAGTCCATGTGGTCGCCCTGCGCCGACATGTGGATCGGGGAGAGGCCGTTCTGGGGGAGAGACATCAGGACAGGGTGGGTGGGAAAACAAAGAGGACCAGGGATGAGATGGAACCAACACAGGCAGGCAGACACGCACAGACACACAGACAGACACAGATACGCACACAGACACACACAGACAGGCACACGCACACACAGACAGACAGACAGAGAGACACACACACACACACACACATACACACACACACACACACACACACACACACACACACACACACACACACACACACACACACACACACACACACACACACACACACACACACACACAGACACACAGGCAGACACGCATACAGACACACACAGAGACAGACAGAGAGACACACAGACACACACAGACACACACAGACACACACACACACACAAACAAAGACAAACACACAGGCAGACAGGCAGACACAAACACGCACATAGACACACACAGACAGACACACGCACACACAGACAGACAGAAAGATACACACACAGACACACACAGTCAAACAGACACACACACACACACACACACGGACACACACAGAGACACACAGGCAGACACACATACAGACACACAGAGGGACACACACACACACACACACACACACACACACACACACACACACACACAAACACAAAGACATGCACACAATGACACACAGACAGATAGACACAAACACACAGACAGACACAAACACAAAGACACACAAACACAAAGAAATACACTCACACAAACAGACACACGCACCCAGACACATATGAAGAGAGACAGACACACAAGCACAGAGACAAACACAAAGACAGACAGACACGCACACAGACACATGAACACAGACAGACACACACACGGACAGACAGACACACAGGCAAACAGTTTCAATGACGTCAAGGACCTCATAGTATAACAGCTGAACATGTTTTAGTTTAGAGAAACAAACACACACATAAATGCATAATGCCACCCCCATCAGGATCAACGTGGAGGCCGTGTGGGGGGGGTCTAGCGGGGCTCACCTTGGTCTTGGCCTGGATGGGGGCCCCGTGGTCCAGCAGGATCTCGATGATCCTCACATGTCCGTTCCTGGCTGCACAGTGCAGGGGGGTGAGCTCATCCTGCAGAGAACACGTTGGACAGGGCCGTGAGCTCGTTAACACAGCGCTCATTAAGCCTGACCCCACCACTGTCCAATTAAAAACATGTTCTCACATCTGCTACACCACTGTATTCGATTTAGGGGTGGACATATTGATCAGCATTTTGCTTTCGTCCTCCAGTACAAGCCCCTCCCACTCGCTTAAATCAGATATGGAGGAGGGGGGGGGGGGGGGGGCGGTTGCAGAAAGTTGTCTTGTTTCTTGACAATGTCTTGACATTAACCGTGACAAAAAACGACAATAAAATGTTACTCATGCATGGCATGCGATTAACCAATTGAGGGGGGCAATTTGAGTTCATGTTTATAAATTATCAGACGTTTTGAAAACTTAAAAAAACGTTTATAATAAAACGTTTTTCCAATAAAACCTCGCTTTTAATATCCAGGGCTCCAGGCCCGGAGAGCGACGAGAGGGCCTGCAGGTCCACCCACCTTGGTCTTGGCGTCGATCTGTCCTCCTCGATCCAGGAGGAGCCTCACCATGATCACGTTCCCCCGTCTGGCCGCAATGTGGAGGGGAGTGATACCATTCTGGGGACACACACACACACCAACACAGGGTCATACCTGGTTCCTGCCTCCAGAGACACACACACACACACACATGGTCCCACCTGGGCCCTCCCCCACGCCCTCCTCTTCCGTTCCCCTCTGGTCTCCAGTGGCTCTGTGCGCGTTAGGTTACACTGAGGGCTTTGGGGAAGGATGAGGGGAAGGGGAACTACCACTGGAACGCAGCGTTCCTGTGCTCCCCACCTGCCCTCTTGAGCTGCTCAGGACTTCCTCCTGCCAGCAGCTGGGGTCTGCACCACAGCTGGTACTCTGACCCTGTGGTATTAAGCCTTTCCAGATCTATATCTACACTGCACAATTTCTCACAGTTAAATTACAGTACTGGCAGCAGTTTTGCCAGTAAGGCAGTGTTTATTTACAGTAGTTTTACTGTATCTTGCTGTTATCTCAACATACAGCATGCCGCTGTAATATTACAGTATCTACTGGCAGAAAAAGAATGAGGCTTGTACTGTTAGACTCCTTGGAGTCTTAGCTTTCATATGACATATCGTATGGCTAGGTTAAATATTCATGTTGTTAGGCTAGGCCGTACTGAGACCTGGTCCCAGAGGGGCGGACTGAGACCTGGTCCCAGAGGGGCGGACTGAGACCTGGTCCCAGAGGGGCGGACTGAGACCTGGTTCCGGACCGGGAGGACTGGTGGTACCTTGGGGGTGAAGTTGACGTTGGCCCCCCTGTTGAGCAGCAGCTGGGCCACGTTGAGGTTCTCGTAGTGCGCTGCGATGTGAAGAGGGGTGAAGCCAGTCTGCAGGGGGAACACAAATATACCATCAGTATCTCTTTGAGGAGACTGATGTGCAGTTGAACGGCCCACTGTGTGCTCAGCCTGAAGCTACACACAAGCCAAGGAGCTGGACATTACTGACGAGGCTGTTTTAGTTGTTGTTGTTGTTGTATTATGAAAACAACACTTTTCCTGGGATTTGGGGTGTTGTTTATGGTCTCTGGTGCTCCCACACGCATACAAACTTTGAAATAAGTGATTTGTAATGATTTTTTTAGTGAGATATGCATTTCTGAAAGTACCCCGCCTACAGTTACCAAACGAGCGAGTCACTTTCGGCGCAGACTCCTACGTGGGAAGCAGGAACATTTGAATATTACCACCCACTTCCCCATCCCCCTACCATCAAAGCATAAATATGATTTTGTGGAACAGCGGACGAGTGCTGGGTAGGCGGAGATGTCCGCAGACTTCAGAAGCAGGGAGATTCCATACAAAAATAGATGTCTAATTTGTCAGTTTGTCATGTGACTGCCTGGCAGGGAGTCCGGCGGAGCTGCCGGACTGCCGCCGGAGCTCCCCCGCCGGAGGTTCCCCCGGCGGAGCTGCCGGACTGCCGCCGGAGCTCCCCCGCCGGAGGTTCCCCCGGCGGAGCTGCCGGACTGCCGCCGGAGCTCCGTTCCGAGAGTCCGGCGGGGGGCGCTCCGGTGGAAGTCTGGCAGCGCAGCTCCGGGAGTACAATCCCTTTCTCCTCCATGTCGCGGTTCAATCTGGACATCAGAGAGTCAAAGCTAAATTTCCTTTTCCCCCAAATTCCTCTCAACCATGGCCGGGATAACCCCCACTACGAGTCTTTACTTGTTGTGGAAGTACCAGAGACGTCAGACACAGTCTTTATGATTCATAATATCATCCGGAGGTGCACATAGCTTTTGGCCGTGATAATAGATATTATATTATATAGATACCTATATTATATAATATTATATATAATATTACTATTATTATTATATAACAATATTATATATTATAATATATTATATTATATAGATATAGAGCTCCGGGAGTCCGCAAACGTCAACAATCACTTCTCCTCCATGCTGCGGTTCACTCTGACAGCTCATTTGTATGCAATTGCCAGCAGCTCATTTGCATTGAAGCTACAGACACCAGAACTGGCACATTCTGAAGGGACTGAAACAGAGGAGAATAGCGGAAGGCGAGATTTTTTTTCCTAAAAGCTATTTCCAGCAAACAGCTTCAAAAACATGTTTTCTGGAACTCATATACTATATTTACTTCTTGAAAAAACATCATAATATGTCACCTTTAAACTGGTGTATAGCTGTAGAGGGACAGAGAGAGACTCAGAGCTGCCGACAGACTGAGGGACAGACAGACATGGTCATATGTCATTGTAATGATTGTGGTACAAGCAAACAGACAGGTCACCTAGCATTGTAACTATTGCGGTACATACAGACACACAGACAGGTCCTCTAGTAACTACTGCAGTACGGAAAGACAAACAGGTCCTCTAGTACCTACTGTGGTGCAGAAAGACAGGTCCTCTAGCAACTACTGCGGTGCAGACAGACAGATCCCCTGGTAACTATTGTGGTACAGACTGAAAGGTCCTTTAGGTATTGAGTACAGGCGGACAGGTCTTCTAGTAACTGTTGCGGTACAGACAGACAGGTCCTCTAGCAACTAATGCGGTACGGACAGACAGGTCCTAGGGTGCAGACAGACAGGTCCTAGGGGTGCAGACAGACAGGTCCTAGGGGTGCAGACAGACAGGTCCTGGGATGGCGGGGTACAGACAGACAGACAGGTCCTGGGGTACAGACAGACAGGTCCTAGGGGTGCAGACAGACAGGTCCTAGGGGTGGCAGGGTACAGACAGACAGACAGGTCCTGGGGTACAGACAGACAGGTCCTAGGGGTGCAGACAGACAGGTCCTGGGATGGCGGGGTACAGACAGACAGACAGGTCCTGGGGTACAGACAGACAGGTCCTAGGGGTACAGACAGACAGGTCCTGGGATGGCGGGGTACAGACAGACAGACAGGTCCTGGGGTACAGACAGACAGGTCCTAGGGGTACAGACAGACAGGTCCTGGGATGGCGGGGTACAGACAGACAGACAGGTCCTGGGGTACAGACAGACAGGTCCTGGGATGGCGGGGTACAGACAGACAGACAGGTCCTGGGGTACAGACAGACAGGTCCTAGGGGTGCAGACAGACAGGTCCTGGGATGGCGGGGTACAGACAGACAGACAGGTCCTATGGGTACAGGCAGACGGCTCCCAGGGGTACCTTGCTGAGCACGTCGGGGTTGGGGTCGTTCTGCAGCAGCACGGCGGCGGTGCGCGTGTCGTCGTTGCGGGCGGCGATGTGCAGCGCGGGGAGGCGGACTTTGCCCTTGGTGCCGTAGTTGATGAGCAGGGCGACAACGTTCTCGTGTCCCTGCTGAAGAGCCACGGCCAGAGGGGTAAAGCCATCCTGGACCGGGGAGGAGGAGAGTTACTACCAACACCTGGCTCAGGGAGGGAACTGAGTCGGCCTGGAACCATGCCACCTCTCAGCTCAGATGGGCCAGGAAAGTGTATTGACGTGGATACAGGGGATGGTTCAGGCTCTTGAGAGACTGCGAACCGTGAGGCTGCTACACATGATATTAACAATAAAAATAAATGATTTTTAGGTTCTGGCTCATCAAATCTTTTGATGAGCCTTTATCTACTTCTTTAAAGTCAGTAGAAGATAAAGAAAAAAAAACAATCTAGTAGGCATATAGTTAGATAGAGCTGGACGATAGATCCCAGTATTGCAGCTAAAGAGTCAGCTGTGAGGAGAGCACTGATAGGTTGATCGTACCTCAGTTGGAATGCTCTGAGTGGCTCCGTTCTCAAGGAGAAACTTCACAACCTCTAGATGATTCTCTTGAGAGGCCCATGTAGAGGGGTGTGAAGCCCTTCTGCTCCGGGTATTGTGTGGCAGGAACAGGCACACACAACACACACATGAGCACATACATGAGCATACATACACACACACACACACACACATACAAAGACACACACACACACACACACACACACACACACACACACACACACACACACACACACACACACAGACACATGACAACGCACACACATGAGCAGACACACACATGAGCACACACACACAAACAGGGGAAATCAACACATAAAGAAACAACACATATCCATGTTAGAACGGTATCGGGATGAATGTGACAACAGTGAATTTAACCGCAGAAGATTAAGGGGTCAAAAGCTTTGGTCCAGCAATTTGCTACGTTCCAAATAGGGACTGTATTGCTCCAGGGGCCTCCATAGGGGGCCCGCCGGAGCCCCTCACCTGAGACTGAGCGTTAACGTTGGCCCCGTAGTTCACCAGCTCGGCCACCACTGCTCCTGTCCGCCAGGGCGGCGATATGCAGAGCTGTGTTCCCTTTCTATTAGAGAGAGAGAGAGAGAGGAGAGAGAGAGAGAGAGAGAGAGAGAGAGAGAGAGAAGAGAGAGAGAGAGAGAGAGAGAGAAAGAAAGAGAGAGAGAGAGAGAGAGAGAGAGAGAGAGAGAGAGATAGAGAGAGAGAGAGAGAGAGAGAGAGAGAGGAGAGAAGAGAGAGAGAGAGAGAGGAGAGAGAGAGAAAGAGAGAGAGAGAGAGAGAGAGAGAGAGAGAGAGAGAGAGAGAGAGAGAGAGAGAGAGAGATAGTAATGGCTCAGAGCAAATTCCCAATGGTTATTTTTTATCATGCATTGGCAGTGTATCAAGCCTAGGGATTTACACTTTGATACAATGCCAAACTACATTGAAGATGAACTTTTTGATGATGCTTGTTCAGAAGGCGAGGTGACACTGTGTCTAGGCTCTAGGCTCTCTGGGTCCTACTTTTGTGGTGGTCTCCAGACGATGCCGTTGTGCAGCAGCTCCAGCACCATCTTAACGTGGCCTTCTTTAGAAGCCAAGTGCAGCCCGTTGAGCCCATTCTGAGAGAGGGAGGGGGGAGGGAGGGCGGGAGGGAGGAAGGGAGGGAGGCAGAGAGAGAGACAGAGGGAGAGGTGGAGGGAGGCCGTGAGAGAGAAAGACAGAAAAAGAAAGCAGAGTAGACCTCAACGCAGGTTCTTATGACCACAAGAAAAATGGTAACATAAATCCAGAGCAACATCAACAACATCAGCACGTTACTGCAAAACCCATGCCAGGCAGATACTTACAGACCAGGCAGGCATGCATCAAACCCCAGGGTCAAACCCCACAGTCACATCAAACCCCACGGTCACATCAAACCCCAAGGTCACATCAAACCCACAGTCAAAGCCCAGGGTCACATCAAACCCAGGGTCACATCAAACCCCACAGTCAAATCAAACACCACGGCCCGGCCAACAACAGCACAACATTAATCGGTCTAGGGCTGATGAGGACCGGCGTGGAGACTTGATTTGTCAATTCAGTTTGGGGAGGGGGGGTGGGGGGGGGGGGGGGGGTTAGACCCCTGGTTAATAATGACATCAAAGTGGTGGGAGAGGGAGGGGAGGAGGGTGGCAGGCGTGGGGGGGTGGCCTCGAAGGCGGGAAGAATACAAGCAGTGTAGGATAGGTCTGACCCCACACAGCCTTCCTACAGCTGCACAGGACATGTGAGGTTGGACCTTTCCCACGCCACTGATATTATTCCTCTGAGTCGGGAGACCACGGCCATCCTGCACACTCCTGCAGACGGGACTGGACAGGGAGGGGAGAGGAGATAGAGGGGAGAGAGGGAAGAAGGAGAGAGAGGAGAGAGGGGAGAGGAGAGGGGAGAGGAGAGGGAGGAGAGAGGGGAGAGGAGAGTAGAGAGAGGGGGAGAGGAGAGAGGAGAGGAGAGAGAGAGAAGAGAGGAGAGAGGAGAGTAGAGAGAAAGAGGGGGGACACACCGAGGGCCAAACAGTTGTCACAGAACAAAGGAAAAATAATAATGTTGCACTGAGAAACAAAATACAACACAGAATCATAAGGAGTGAGGAGTCAGGAGGTGAGGAATGAGGAGGTAAGGAGTGAGGAGTCAGGCAGTGAGGAGTGAGGAGATGAGGAATGAGGCATGGTGGTGGGTTGTTTCAGGGCGTGTGGGTTGCCATTGAGTTAATCGTGGCAGGCATGCAAGGCATCATTTAGTTTGCTCATAAGAGTTGAATTCCATAGATCCTTTCTTGTAGCAGAACTCTGAATAATCTGATGAATCATGATATGAATTATAGTCCTTCAGGGATATTGTCGGTATAACATCTATAAACATAGGCTTTATGCCTTCATTCATGACTCGTTGGCAGACCTTGAAGCTGTGGTGGCCTGCAACGAGTTTACAACACCACAAACCCCATATTCACACCACCACCACCACCACCACCTCATTCACAACACCACAACCCCCTATTCAAAACATCACCACCACCTTATACACAAAACCACATCCACCATATTCACAACATCACCACCACCACCCTATTCACAAGACCATCACCACCCTATACACAAACACCACCACAATCCCCAGCCCCCACCACACTGACACTAAACAGGGATATTCCAACACCCTACTGTGGTGATGGAATATCACCTATTAGTACAACACATCACTCCTTCAGTTAGAATAACCCATTCAGTTCTTGAAATGATAAAAAATAAAAAATGCAGCATCATAATGAAAACAGTTGGATACAATTGCAATCTTATCTTCATATATCTGTATCATAACTTAGTTGGTGGCTAAGGTGTTTTTTTTCTGTTCTGTAGTTCCGTGTTTGTCCATGTGTGGTCTCCCTTCACTGCCCCAAGGGAGTAATCAATAGTAACCAATAAGAGCCAGTAAACAGGCATCACATAGCTCTCTGCCTTATTAAAACACTGTTTCCATGGGTCCTTCTCTCATGCAGATCCTGACAGCACTGTAACAGTAGGTTAGCGGTAGGTAACCATGACTATTCTAGGAGAGCGTGCACACGTAGCCACAACACGTTCAGCCCCGCGCTTGGAGCCTGAAGCGCTAACCGCGTAGCACGCTAGCCACGTAGCACGCTACCACCTGGGAACAGCCGTCAGGGTGGAGGAGGCACGATTGGAGGAGGAGAAGCCCCTGGTCTATTTACTGCCCTCTCGGGAGACCCTGTACGCACTAGCTGCTTCTTTAAGTACAGATACCGCTGCTTACCGTCAGCGATACACACTGTTCTATGGATGCATTGGCAAAGACATGGACACACAACACTCATCAATATGTCATGCAATGCACATGCCAAAGGAACATACATCAAATAGGAATAATTCAAGATAAGCAAGACATTATAGCACTTGTACTTTATATATCTGAGGTAATTTAACCATGATACATGTAGTTAGTTTATTTTTATCACATTGACAAAATGATTGCTTCAACACTAAAGGAG
>NC_082387.1:19721205-19726205 GCF_031168955.1 Gadus macrocephalus
GTGTGTATGAGTGAGAGGGGGGGGGGACCTGAAAGGCCACTGCCTCTTCTAATAAAGAGTCTGTCATTCGCTGGTTGAAAAGCCCCCCTTCCCTCCTCTCTCCCTCCCTCTCCTGGCTGGATGCTGGGAAAGCATCGCCAGTGCCAAGACCACGGAGAGACCAGCACTGGTGTGGGACGGGGGGGAGGTGGAGCGTGACCTGGAGCTCCTCCTGACCCCCTTCCCCTGCTCCTCTACCAGCAGACCTGGATGTCCGAGACAAGAGGAGATCAGAGCAACGCAGACATGACTAATTAGCTTGTGATCTTCCATGAAAGAGAGGTCAAAGGTCGGCCCACAACTTCTGGACTGGTGGGCCGGGAGGAGGAGGACGATAATAGGGGAGAGGGCGCCTGACCAGCAGCTCCTCAAAGAGATGTTTCATCAGGACAGGAGATCCAAGCCGAGGCAAAATGTATCTGTGATGACAATCAATACCATTATTAATCTGACGAATAAATCAATGTTTTTGAAAGAAGATTTGAAGAAAAGTAAATTAGGTGTGCTTTAGTTCAAAGTGAAGGCTTCAACTAGAGGTGGTATACGAGGAAAGCATGTCGACTCAATCAGAGTTCAAGAAGTAATTGATCCATGGCATCCGAAACAGTGCATCCCAGCGTCCACAGTACCCCAGCCTGTAGACAAACAAACCAGCCTGTCCCAGACTGGGTGGTGAGGAAAGAGGAAGTTAGAGAGTAGCATGTCGTGCCTCAGAGGACTAGCCCTGCTCCCAGGGTGAATCAGCCCCTGGGTGACACCTGGCCGTTAGACAGGTCATTTAGACCTGAGGACCCGGTATAAGACGGACGTTAAAACAAGCACGGTTTAGTGGCAATTTCCAGCATGTTTCTGAACATAAATTCAATTGGTTTGGAGAAAATAACAAGCATGAATCCAGAACACAGAGACACTGACCCCTTGCCCGTTCCTCAAACCTTGAGATGTTCTTATGGAACAAATCCTGTTGGATTCACTCGTCTTCACTTGTTGTAGTTAAATGTCCTTGTTTAAGCATATAGAATATAAGAAACACCTAGAACCTCCAAATATAGGTGGGAGTGTGGAATTTATATACATACATGAATATATATATATATATATATATATGTATATATATATATGTATCTATCCTTTAGGTGTGTTTGACAGCTAAATATCAAAAGGGCTGGCTCCCAGTGATCAGTGAGCACAGCTCCAATACTGGCAGGCAGAGGCACTGCAGCACAGCACCCCTACTGACAGGCAGAGGAACTGCAGCACAGCGCCCCTATTGGCAGGCAGAGGCACTGCAGTACTGCAGTACTCAGGGCTCAGCGGGGCTATGGGTGCTGCCAGGGAGATTACTGCAGCCCAGCGACTGCTCCATCCTACTCCCTGTCTGAGGACACAGGCCAGGTCTGCTGCACGCAAGGCAGACTTTGTTATTGATACGTATTAACTCACTAACGCGGCCAAACATAGTCCTGCATACAGGACAGGTTTGTGAAAATATGGAGGTGGGAGGCAGAGGAAGGTGAGGGTCCCCATGTGTTTTGTAAACCGGTTGTATTCATGAATGAATAAACCCAGACACGTGGCTAACATTAAGCTGACATGAATCTGCTGGATCACCTCATAACATGATACTGTGTGATAAAAAAAAAGGGGTGTCTGAAAACAAAATGAATCCAAGGATAGAAAAAAAGATGAAGCGGCAAAAAAAGACTGAAGCAATGCTGGCGCTGGGCGCCGGCCATTACTCAGCAGGCCGGGGTCGTCCGTCTTCACGGAGGAGGGGAATTAGAGCGGAGAAGAAGAGGCGGTGGGGTCTGGATCCACACACTCCTCGCTCGCTTCCTGGCTCATCTCTGAAAGGTTGTGCCACCGGCTGTCAGCGGCTAAAATAATTGTCTCCATAATTTAAATGAGGAGTCTTAGTCATCAATCTTAAACTGAGCCTCCGGAAGGGGAGAAAAGGAGGGGAAGGGGGCGACTGAGCAGAGTGAACACATGAAATAACCATAGTTCTGGTTGCTGAATGTAATTGAATTGGTAGTTAATGCCTGAGTCATTGACGAGTGTTTGTGTCTGTGTATTTGTTTGGATAGACGACACACAGTGTGAGAGAGCATCAGAAGGAGAGATGGCAGGCCTCAGGCGATGTTTCGGTATTTAATGAGGCAGCCAAGGTCCTGTGTTGTTCCCCTCGTCGTTCTTCTAGGCGTGTTAACGCACTTCGGATGATGAGAACAGGAAGAAGACAACGGTGCCATTTTGTAACTCCACATCCTCAAAAGGATGCTCAAAGTTCAAACCCTTCCCGTGTTTTGAAGATGGATATATTTTCCAGTTCAGATCATTTTCAAAGCTCCTCATGTGCATGCGATCTGACCGCTCCAGCAGATAATCTCGAATGTACTGGAAGGTCTTCGCTGTTTCAGCCTGGGTCCTGGACCAGTAACATGTCTGTCTGTCCTCTGGCTGCAGGGTGGGAAGGTCTTTGTAGAGCAGACACTACAGAGTCCGGCTGAGCCGGTCCAGTGAGACCACGGGGTTAATGAACTACCCTGGTCATGTGCTCATGGTGGGTACCGGGAAAGGACCATATCAAAACCATAGTTCAACTCCCTACTCCTCATCAGCGGTCAACTATCCACGACACCTCAACATCGTGTTTAGGAGCCATGGGTGACTTGGATGTAACCGGGAACAAGGGCATGATTTCACTGATGATGACTCCTGGTGCCCTTCATGTTACGAGCTAGGACATTTCCTCTCTAGGAGGATCCTGAGTACTTCTAGCACTTGGACAAACACAACACGTCCCTGTAATCTGAGTTCCAGATAGGTTCGAAAATGACACCTTTTTTTTTGTTACTGTCTATCAACATTTTTTTTACTTAATAATCTGTTCAATCATTTGACATAAAATATGGTTGCCAGCTACAAAAGCTAGTTTTAAAAATAGAAATGGTAGTGTTTCAAATTCTTGTTACTACTATTTTTAAGAGGCCATGAGGGACACATTGTTCCTAATTCCATATTTGGAAAAAGAGGCAACTTGTACCAAAGGTAGTTGAATATTCTGTGGCTGTGTGTTGGGCTGAGCATCTCGCACATCAGCCTGCTAACTACAGTCTGATGCCTCCTATTGATCAGAAGGAGCGAGATCTCTCCGATCTGTCACTGTGCATCAACCACCACATTCCTCTCCTGGCGCGGGAGGGAGAGAGCTGGGGGGGGGGGGGGGCAGGGGAGGGAGAGCTGGGGAGAGAGAGAGAGCTGGGGAGAGAGAGAACCAGGGGCGAGAGAGCTGGGGACGGCAGGTGAGGGAGAGAGAGTTGGGGACAGAGAGAGCTGCGGAGAGAGAGAACCAGGGGGAGAGAGCTCGGGAGGACAGGTGAGGGAGAGCTGGGAAGAGAGAGAGTGATGGGAAGAGAGAGAGTGATGGGGAGAGAGAGTGATGGGAAGAGAGAGAGTGATGGGGAGAGAGAGTGATGGGGAGAGAGAGTGATGGGGAGAGAGAGAGCTGGGGAGAGAGAGAGCTGGCGACGGCGGGTGAGGGAAAGCTGAGGAGAGAGAGAGGATGGGGGAGGGAGAGGGTTGGGGAGGGCAGGTGAGGGAGCT
Source organism: Gadus macrocephalus (assembly GCF_031168955.1). NCBI lineage: Eukaryota > Metazoa > Chordata > Actinopteri > Gadiformes > Gadidae > Gadus > Gadus macrocephalus. The sequence goes on from NC_082387.1 coordinate 19,724,851, forward strand.
GGGGAGACAGAGAGTGGGGGAGGGAGAGGCTTGACAGAAGCAAGGAGGAGGGGTTTGAGGCTAAACTGGTGCAGTAGCGATTGTAAATAGATGTGTCTGCAGAGCTGGGCTGATAGAGATTCCCGCTCGATGTGTACGTGTGTGTGCATATGTGTGTGTGTGTGTGTGTGCCTGTGGATTTTCCCTAGTTGACAGAATGATGGCGTCTTCATCTTTAAGGACATGCTGAGTCAGGCACTCGGTTCTTCTCCCCGCTCCTTCTCTACTTCCTTCTCGCTCCCTCTCTCCATCTCTACTTCCGTCCTTTCATCTCTCTCCTTCTACATCTCTCTCTCTCTCTTCCTCTCCATCCCTCTCTTCATCCCACTCTCTCCTTCCCTTTCTTTATCCCTCTCTCCTTCCCCACCCCTCTCTCTCCCTCTCCACCCCGCTCTATCTCTCCGCTCCATCCCTCCCTCTCTACTCTCCATCCCTCTCTCTCTCCTCTCCATCCCTCACTCCTTCTCCCTGCCTCTCTCTCCTCCATCCCTCTCTCCATCCCTCTCTCTCCTCTCCATCCCTCTCTCCATGCCTCTCTCCATCCCTCTCTCTCCTCTGCATCCCTCTCTTTCCTCTCCATCCCTCTCTCTCCTCTCCATCCCTCTCTCCCCTCTCCATCCCTCTCTCTCCTCTCCATCCCTCTCTCTCCTCTCCATCCCTCTCTCTCCTCTCCATCCCTCTCTCTCCTCTCCATCCCTCTCTCCATGCCTCTCTCCATCCCTCTCTCTCCTCTGCATCCCTCTCTTTCCTCTCCATCCCTCTCTCTCCTCTCATCCCTCTCTCCCCTCTCCATCCCTCTCTCTCCTCTCCATCCCTCTCTCTCCTCTCCATCCCTCTCCTTCTCCCTGCCTCTCTCTCCTCTCTATCCCTCTCTCCATCCCTCTCTCTCCTTTCTATCCCTCTCTCTCCTCTCCATCCCTCTCTCTCTCTCCTGTCCATCCCTCTCTCTCCTCTCCATCTCTCTCCCTCCTCTATATCCCTCTCTCTCCTCTCTCTCCCTCTCTCCTCTATCCCTCTCTCTCCTCTCCATCCCTCTCTCTCCTCTCTATCCCTCTCTCTCCTCTCCATCCCTCTCTCTGCCTCCTCATTCATCCTGGTGTTATCCTCAGCCTCCTGCAGACAGAGAGCTGAGCGTCTCCCTGCAGAGATAAGATCGAGGCTCACCTGTGGTCGGGCTGTGTTCAAGTCCTCAAGTAAGGTGAATCAGGGAGCATCAACTCTGCCCCTGTGGCGGACGATCACAGAGCAGATACCACGGCCTGTAAGACCTCGTAGTAAATGAGCTGGTCTTTATGCGCCACTTTTCTAGCCAGCAG
>NC_082387.1:19733705-19741176 GCF_031168955.1 Gadus macrocephalus
GGACAGTGCAGGACGTCCTGAAATAGAATCAAACAACGGCACCTTTTGCCCCAAAGACATTAGCTCTCCAGCTATTACTACTGTGTTCTCTCCTGGATGTCCAGTTGGCAGGAGGACATTGTGTCTCTGCACACGGCATCTGTGCATGACTGTGTCCCTCTGATCGTGTGTGAAATTTGTAGCAAGTTTGTGTGTGTGTGTGTGTGGTGTGTGTGTGTGTGTGTGTGTGTGTGTGTGTGTGTGTGTGTGTGTGTGTGTGTGTGTGTGTAAATATATTGAGATATAGAGAGAAATGTAGCTGTGAATATGCCCCTATGTGAGTTTGGGTGTGTCTGTGTGAATGTGCATGTGTGTGTGTGGGGGGGGGGGGTGATTGTGTGTGTGTGTGTGTGTGTGTGTGTGTGTGTGGTGTGTGTGTGTGTGTGTGTGTGTGTGTGTGTGTGTGTGTGTGTGTGTATGTGTGTGTGTGTGTGAATACCCCCCCTCTGTATTGTGTGTGTGTGCGTGTGCGTGTGTGTGTCTGTGTGTGTGTGTGTGTGTGAGTGCGTCTGCGTGTGTTTGTGTGTGTTTGTGAATACCCCCCTCTGTATTGTGTGTGTGTGTGTGTGTCTGCATGTGTGCACCTGTGTTTGTGTGTGTGTTGTGTGTGAATACCCCCCCTCTGCATTGTGAGTGTGTGTGTGTGTGTGTGTGTGTGTGTGTGTGTGTGTGTGTGTGTGTGTGTGTGTGTCTGCGTGTGTGCACCTGTGTGTGTGTGTGTGTGTGTGTGTGTGTGTGTGTGTGTGTGTGTGTGTGTGTGTGTATCCCCCCTGTGTTTTGTGTGTGTGTGATCACCTCCTGGGAGCAGCGCTGTCTGTGGTGAGCGAGCGAGCGTGTCAGCTTAGAGGAATAATTGGATTATCCCGTGGCCAGCGATTGGTGCTGTGGTGACGGGACGGGACGGGACGGGACGGGGGGCTGGGGGGCTGGGGGGTGGGGGGTGGACGGAGAGCGGGCGGATCCCGAAGCTGATATGACTTGAAGACCATTTACTCCGAGGCCTCTGGAACGTCCAGGGCGTCACGGTAACGTATCTGACGAGCTCCCCACGCCCGCCGTTCTGCTGGGATCAGCCCTCACAGAGGAGAGCGTTCACAGGCCGGGGCTGTGGGGGTGCTGCACCCAGCGGACGTCAGACCAATGTTCTGGAGGGCGGTGAAGGCCCCTGGATGGTTTGATTTAGTACAAATCGACGTTCACAAAGGTGATTCTTTTTGATGAGCTCTGTTCAAATGTGTCTCTAATAGAGAGAAGGACGAAGAGCAGAGGACCCTGAGAGTGGCAGTACTAGAGTCCGTGCAGGCTTTTGTATTACTGTCCTTTCTTCTCTTTTCGATTTTGAGATTGTTAGGAAATTGCTGAGGTCCTGAATATGAATGCTGCACCTCGGATTAAACACACTTGAGATGCTCAGTTCTCCTGATGCAGTTTGAAGGAAACAACCTCCAGCAGGTCTTTCTGAACAACTCTAAAGAGAAAGTACGCGACAAAAACACTCTTTGCAAGCCATGAAGCCCATCAGAATGGCCCTCCTGTATTCGGTGTGAAGGGAATACTATGGATATGTTGAGATGTGATTTTATAGGAGATCAGATGAATTTAAGCGGAAGATGAGTTTGATATCAAGCTTGCTTGAGGAAATGCTCGTACATAACAAAACATCCAGGAATTATAGTTTAAGGATTTCATTTGAGCCATTTTAGCGCTTAGGAAAATGTCAAGCTTTCTATGAGAATATGCTTTATTAACACACGCTGGCCCTTTAAATCAAGACAATGCCCATCACTGGGGCTCCGCCTCCTGTCTGCTAGCAGACTGTCTCGTTTTGGAGCACCTGTAGTGTCACATCGTGTTTCACCGGAGCCACGCTCCATTGTTCTCAAACCAGAGAGGGAGGGGGGGACATATGGCAGAGAGAGGGAAGATGAAGAATTAATTGGATAAGTAAGAAATGGCGGGAATGAGAGAGCAGAGAGGGGAAGGGGGGGTGAGACTACTGTGGAGTAGCCTCACCCCCCCTACATCATGATGAAGTCTTCATCATGATGAAGTCTCATCATGATGAGACCACGTCATTGCATTGAAGCACCTTTCCTCACCATGTATAGATTCAAACACCTCTTACCATGGCTGCCACTTGGATACCTACAGCTCCCTCCAATCAGTTAGGAACCTTTCTATGACAAAAGACTGTTGGACTGCAGCCACAGGGACTCTTCAGATACTAGACCTATAAATGATGGAGCTGCCCTATCCTGGAACCTGTTCTGTCCAGCACCAGTGGAGAGGGCAAGCGGAGGACCAGTGGGTGGAGGAGATGAAGCTGTAGCCTCACCTCCACCATGTAGCATCTCTCTACTCTATCTGCACCTCACTGTACATCTCTTCTCTCTCCATCATCTCTCTCTCTCTCCCTCTCTCTCTCCATCATCTCTCTCTCTCTCCATCTCTCTCTCTCTCTCTCTCCATCATCTCTCTCTCTCTCTCTCTCTCTCTCTCTCTCTCTCTCTCTCTCTCTCTCTCTCTCTCTCTCTCTCTCTCTCTCTCTCTCTCTCTCTCTCTCTCTCTCTCTCTCTCTCTCTCTCTCTCTCTCTCTCTCTCTCTCTCTCTCTCTCTCTCTCTCTCTCTCTCTCCTCGGTTCTTGTGTCTGATTTATAGTTTCCATATATTTTTACAACTTATCATTGATGTATTTTCATCTCTACACGAACAGGAAGCCGTACCCCCCAGATGGCTCTCGGCTCCTCTTCCTGAGCGAGCGACATGGCGCGGCCTGGGGGGCGGGCGCACGGCCCTGGGCAGGCGCCGTCTAGGGCAGGGCAGAGGCCCTGCCCTGGGGCCGTGTTCCAATATCCATACTATCCATACTTACTAGCCTAAGTTTGAGTACGTAGGGCGTTCCGATTCAGATCGGGCGAAAATATGTGTGGCGATGTACACTTTTCGTACTCAACGGCAGCCATCTTAGCTACGTAGCGGAAGAGGGCTGAGCCAGGCTGAGGCAAAGTCTGCGCATTTTCCACATAGCCTGCATTGATAGAGTCATTTTGTAGTTTTTATAATTTTCATAGCTTTTTATAGCTGCTAGGAGTAAAGAGTTCACCGTTCAAAGCGGGATGTTTATTGCGGGGGAGGAGCCGCGGCGGCAGTCGTGATCGTAATTTCCGGTTAGTTCACCACGGAGTATTCGATTTGGAACAACACTGACATCTGAAAATTAGCGCAGTTAGTGAGTGCGGATAGTGTACTTCGTTTAAGTGTACTCATGGAAGTATGGATACCGGAACACGGCACTGGTGTACTAACGTATATAACAGGAAATGAATGAAAACAGGGGGCTGGCAGCTGCGGGGCGGGGTCGGTGGGGGCATGACCGGGCCGGTGGTGGCGGGGGCCTGGACCCAGTGGGACTCAACCTCCTGCTTAATCCACGCTGAAGCCGTGAGTCTATGACGGCTCAACGCCACCGAGTGGGGAGAAGAAGAGCAGCAGTGAAGAGAAAGAAACCAGGAGGAGTAGGAGAAGACAGTGCTGGGGTGAGGCGCAGGGAAGGCTACACCTCTTCTTCATTGGTAGAATAAAAAAAAAACATCCCCTCCTCACCTAATGTGTGTGAACAACAACAGCAGACTGCTCTTCTTGCCCAAACTATTTTAATACGCCACGCGATTACCAAAATGACACACACATGAGATGAAATACATCGATAAACTCAGAGACAGCGCTGGCCAAGAACCAGAACACACACACACACACACACACACACACACACACACACACACACACACACACACACACACACACACACACACACACAACACCACACACACACACACACACACTGGGTTTGTGGGGATTATTCCCATCGTTCCTCTTCTATTCTTCCTGCTGCTCTTTTCTCTCTCTCCGCCTGGAGAAATGGAGAGAGACGTGGCCTTTCTCTCCCTCTGCGCTCCTTATGGGCCTCCAGGTCTGGCCCTTTGTGTATGTGTTGGGGGGGGGGATTACCTCAGACTCCACTGTGCCACAAAACCAGCACCACCCACTCACACCACCAGGGCTGCCGGGGGGGGGGGGGTATATGAGATGGTTTAATAGGTGGAGCTGAAGATACATGGAAGGACTGAGGCCACCGTGTGGTCTATTGCTGCCATGCTGCACACACACTAAACTCACACACACACACACACACACACACACACACACACACACACTAAACTCTCACACACACACACACACACACACGCACACGCACACGCACACGCACACACACACACACACACACACAGGTACACACTCTCTCTTTCAAACACACTGATACTCTCTCTAACTCTCCCAGGGTCTCCAAAGCACTTTACAGCTTAGGCGGCCGCCTAAGCAACACACGCCTGCGCCTTAACTACTTCATCCAAAAAATGTAATAATCTAAAATATGTTTAAGATTACACAAAAATTTTAAATGATCTAAACTTCATTCACTCTCTGTGTACATAGATCAAGACAGAATTGTGGCCGGACAGCCTGCATGGAAATAAGCATAAATGGTCTACCTGTAAAAGAGTGCAATTACCAAAGGGCCCTTGAATTGTTATTTTTAAAACCATGGAGGATAGCCTATAGCGATGCTAGATGTCAGCTCTGTCATAAGCAGTGACTGTGATTACTGTGTTAGTCTTTAATGGTGGTTTATTGCACAAACAAGTACCAAATACCCCACCCCCCCTCACACCCAACATATTATATATATATATATATATATATATATATATACATAGCAGTGTTTATGTTTATTTGTGTGGCCGTGCATATGTGTGCATGCAAGGTAGGGATGTCCGATATTGGCTTTTTTGCCGATATCCGATATGCGATATTGTCCAACTCTAAATTTTCGATTCCGATATCAGCCGATACCGATGTCGATATTTGGGTTATTTTTCCTCAAACCTAATTTAGGTAACATTACATATCTCCTGTTGTGGAATTAACACAACATGCTTAATGTTATTGTGATGCCCCACTGGATGCATTCTTGAATGCAACAAGGCTTTCCAATGTTAACATTGTCTGTGCAAAATAAGAAAAATACTTCAACTTAATTTAAGGGAAAAGTGCAATGTTTATTTTTATTTTTTAATGGTCTCAGACAACAGTTTGGATTACACTCTCCCTGAGATAATCTTGACAATGCCCACAACAAATAGGGCAAACTTGACTTCACAAATGATAAAACATTGTACCTGAACAACTGTGTGCAACATAGCAGTATGTTTCTTTAACTAAAACTCAATAACCTTAATTGAATAAATGCACAAATATGAGTAAATTACAATGTGCACTGTACTGCACAATTTTGAAAACATTTATTTGAGCTATAAATAAATTTAAAAAAAAAATAAAAAAATAAAAAAAATATCGGTTTTAAAGGGGACTTATTATACCACCAGGTGTGAGTGTGATTAGCCTTACAAGCCGTTTCGAAAATCTGCCTAATATGACATCACTAGTGGGTGTGTCCACCTAGATCTGTGCTGGATAGATCTATCTACCAGCCTACCCAGTGGACTGAAGTAAACATTGCTCATCTATCCAGCACAGATCTAGGTGGACACACCACTAGTGATGTCATATTAGGCCGATTTTCGAAACGGCTTGTAAGGCTAATCACAGTCACACCTGGTGGTATAATAAGTCCCCTTTAAGGCAAAAAAAATCCGATACCGATATTGACCGATATTACATTTTTATGCTAATATCGGGCCGATAATATCGGTGGGCCGATAATATCGGACATCTCTAAAGGGTTTGTGTTTGTGTGTAAGTATGTGTGTGTGTATGTCCAAGTGTATGTGTATGTGTGTGTCTGTCTGTGTGTGTATGTGTGCATGCATGCATGTGTGTGTTTGTGTGGGTGCAGACCAGCTTGTACCGTCAGCATAATGTATATCAGAGGTCTGTTGGACTCCTTCTCCCAGCATGCACTGCAGGTGGCAGTAGAGGCTGTGGAGACCGGATGGCCATCTGTCAGCGCTGTAAGATGTATGGCCTCCCTAGCACTGATGAAGACCTTGTTTAGCATGCTATCTTGTTTCACCTACATACGCACATTGCTTATTGGGTTTGTGTGTTTGTGTGCGTGTCCTTGAATATTGGAGGTTTTGATTCAGATTGTGTTTTTTGCTCTTACACTTCAAGGTCAGCTACCAGTCCAAGAGCTAGAGCTCTATGAACTTGAAGAAGGAATACAGAGAGAATGACAATTACTAATGCTATGAGTGAACTAGTATTAATACTATGCAGACCTTAGTAATTATACTACAATTGTATTTAGTATGAACCTACCATAATAATACTACTGTACCTAACTCTGCACTACTACTGTTCCATCCATAGGATGGAACAGTCATAATACTGTCATAATACTGCACCTACCTCAGTATAATGACCTCTCCTACCTCAGTGCTAATACTGTACCTATCTCAGTATTAAAACGATGCCTACAACAGTACCTACTTAAAATATGCTTACTTTAGTACTAAATAGGGGAAACTAGACCTGATTGTGATTTAGTGAAGAAGCCAGCGAGACTGAGAAACAAGGCTGGGGAACAACAATGAGAACATCCACAACAACAACACACATGGAGCAGTGAGCCACTACCAAGAGTCTTTCCTAAAGGGAGGGCTTAACGATACTTATTATTAGTTCCTTATTATAGTATTATTAGTATAGCTCAATAAGAATGACTCATCGATGCGGAACGTATTTCAGCTGTATACAGCACTTTGGCTGAACAGGATTTGGACCCAGGAACTAGTGAGGGTTAATAAAAGTGTGGATACTAGTGTTGGTCAACTAGTATTTGGCAATTAATCCGTTTCCAAATGAATGAGTTACATGTCTCTGTCTGGTACAACATTTGGCACTCAGGCTCAGGCTATTGATCAAAGTGAGGACAAGAACACTACACTACAGAATGCTGACCGGCGGAGGAAGGACAGGGAGCTGGGCAGTGAGCTGAGACAAGAAACCTGCCATTTTGTAGCCATTCCTGTGGTCTCTCCCCCCCTCTCTCTCTCTCTCTCTCTCTCTCTCTCTCTCTCTCTCTCTCTCTCTCTCTCTCTCTCTCTCCTCTCTCTCTCTCTCTCTCTTCTCTCTCTCTCTCTCTCTCTCTCTCTCTCCTCTCTCTCTCTCTCTCTCTCTCTCTCTCTCTCAGCATGTTATCTTAAACAAACCAAAAGGAAATCTTGAGAGGAAACTAGATCACATCCAGTTTATTAATGAATGTTGTTCTCTGCTGAGTCCAACTTCCCTATCCACCTCATTAGGAGGCGTCCTTCTGATGAGCCTAGGGAGGGTCTTCCAACTTCTGTTACGTGTGTCTGAAGGCAGGCTCCCTCTCTCCCTCTGCCTCTCATTATCTCTCATTATCTGG
>NC_082387.1:19741276-19766093 GCF_031168955.1 Gadus macrocephalus
CAGGTAAGAGCGCTCTAGTGCAGCGGGGGGAGCATGCGATGTTCTAATGTTTCCCCATGTCTGCACATGCCAGTGCCCTGCACTTGCATCCACAAGCAAAACAATCACACACACACACACACACACACACACACACACACACACACACACACACACACACACACACATAGTAGAAACACCGTCACCACAGGGTTTCCATGTGTGCCCCAGCGCTCTGATCAGAGCTAAGCATGAGAGAAAGAGAGAGAGAGAGAGAGAGAGAGAGAGAGAGAGAGAGAGAGAGAGAGAGAGAGAGAGAGAGAGAGAGAGAGAGAGAGAGAGAGAGAGAGAGAGAGAGAGAGAGAGAGAGAGAGATAGAGAAAGGACAGAGGCTTCTTCCCTTCCTGCCCCCCGTCTCCACTTGCCCCCTGAGACCCCCCCCCCCCCCCACCCCCCCCCCCCCCCCCCCCCCCCGAGTACCTTGCGCTTCTTGTCCCGAGAGCGGCTCCTCCTCTTGGCCTTCTCCTCCTCCTTCTCCTTGCGCTCCTGCTCTAAGGCAGCCTCTAAATCCTTGTTCTTGCGGAGGTGCTTGGCCGCTTGTGCCATGGTGCGTGGGGCGGCGGGGCCGGTGTGGCTTGGAGACGACCCGGGTTCTGCTCACCGGATCAACGGCTCACCGGAGAGGGGAGGGGGGGGGGGGGAGGAGGAGGACGGAGCGGACGTCCGGACGGCGTGCGGCTGGGGGGGGGGGGGGGGGGGCGCTCCGGTTGGCGGCGCTGGCGAGGAGAGAGAGAGAGAGAGACGCTGCGGCGGGCGGCCCACCGCTCACTGATGCTGCTGTGTTTCCTCCCTGGCCCGCTGCTGCGGCTGCTGCTGCGGCTGCTGCTGCTGCTGCTGCTGCTGCTGCTGGCTCTGAACGGGCTGCTCACTGGTCTCTGCTGCCTCCTCCTTCTCCTCTTCTCCTCCGCCTCCCTGCCTCCTGTTCGTTCAGCGGCGCAGGCACACTCACACACACACACACACATACACTTTCCCCGCTCACGCACACACTCACACGCGCCGGCAGTCCTCAGCCGTCTGCTGTGGGGACGGTACTGCTGCAGCACTGCTCCTTGCTCACTCACACTCCGCTCCCTTACCCTCTCTCCCTTGCCTCTCTCTATCTCGCTCACTCACTCACTCACGCTCTCTCTCCGAGGCTCTCTCTCTCTCTCTCACGGTCCCTATACCTCTCGCTCACTCACTCTCTCTTTCTTCCCGTCTTTTTCTCCTTCCCACTGCTTTGCCCCCCTTTCCTCCTCTCTCCCTCTCTCTCTCTCCCTATCTCTCTCTTATCTCCTCTCCATCACTATTTCCCCTCTCCTCCTCTATCTCTCTCTCTATGTCTCTCTCTAACGTCCCTCCTCACCCAGACCTTGTGAGTCTACCACTCTTACAAAATCACAACATGAACGCTCCACAAACACTCCGAATGATCCACCTCTCCTCAGAATGCTCTCTCTCTTTACTTACTATGCATTTAGGTCTCTCTACCCCCCCCCCCCCTCTGTTCTCAAGAACAGAAGGATTCAAAGTGGGATGGGATGACAACCAGGAGGAAGAGGATCCTCAACAGCTTCTAAATCAAACTGAGCTGAGCCTCGTCACGTTGATATTGATTCAGCTTCTATATCCTGTATTTAATATCACTCTCTCTCCCTCTCTCTCCTTCTTTCCCTCTACCTCGGTCTGTTTTTACTGAGCTGGGCTGAACCCTTTCTCCTTCTCCCTCTCGCTCACTCAGGCCATATGATAACATGGCTGAGCGGGGGTGAAGATACCCTAACTACTGTCTGCAAATGATGCTGCATTCTGATACAGCATCACCTGATGTGGCCCAGAGCCCCCCCCACACACACACACACACACACACACACACACCAACACACACATGCAGCCGCATGCAGACGCGTGCATGCACATAGACGTCACACACTCTGTGCATACGTCAGGTTCATTCCACTGCCTATTTCCTAAGAGATAAAAACAAAAACAAAAGACAGAGGGTATTGTAAGGACGTCTGGGGGAGGCTCGCTTCATGGCTTGCTGTATCCGTTCTCTCCACTCTCTCAGCACAGTGTGTGTGCCTGTGTGTGTATGTGTGTGTGTGTGTGTGTGTGTGTGTGTGTGTGTGTGTGTGTGTGTGTGTGTGTGTGTGTGTGTGTGTGTGTGTGTGTGTGTGTGTGTTCCACACAGAGAGGTACTGACGGAGACAGCACCTGTTCACTAGCGTTGCTACCCTTGTTTCGCTCTCTTTCCCTCCCTCCACCTCACATCCCTCCCTCTCTCTCCCCCTCCCTTCCCCTCTCTCTCCCCCTCCCTCCATCTCCTGCCCCTCCCTCCATCTCCCTCTCTCTCTCCCCAGTCCCTCCCTCTCGCCCCCCCCCCCTGCAACACTGCTGACGAAGGCAAAATTGATCCGTTTCCCTCTCTCTCCCTCCCTCCCTGCCTGGGATAGCATCACACATATGGCTCACTGTGATGCTGTATCCTCACACACACGCCAACAACACCACGCATGACCACATGCACGCCACCGCATTATGCGCAAACAGGGGAACCCTGGTTCAAGCTCTGTTTACGAGAGGGTGTGTTTCATGCCGTGTCAGCCATGTAAGGCACTAAAGCAAACGACAACATGGTTTCCTTCCAAGATGTTTGTGGGTTATCTGCTGTCTGCGAGACAGATATATTACATTTCAGAGGAGGAGACATTCCAATGCAGGCTGTTATTGCATTAGACACATTAGACTTCAGGAGCTGGACTTCTCTCATCTGGTCTGTTCCAGGGACTCCTAGTGTACAGGAGTGCCTCTGACGACCAAGGGAATGCAGAAGATAATGGATTAGTGGTTCTGTTCTCACCCTGGTACAGTGTTAGAGCTGTGCGGAAGATATACAGATCTGGAATCACTTTCATTCCTTGATAAGTTATTGAAGCTGCCACTCCCTGTCTGCAACTCTTTTTTGTTTTCCTGCTTGTATCCAACGCCGAGCTTCCTATACAGCTATCCTGCAATGGTATCTGCAGAGTCCTGCAACACTTCTTCCTAGGTTGCACCTTTTAATGGTTGCATGATTCAATTTGCATCGTCCTGCTCAGAGTCGCCTTGGACTAAAGCGTCTCCTAAATTAGTAAATGGTCATGTACTGGGATCCGCACTTATTTCGCACCGCTGTGGTTATGTTGCTGCCCGCTCTACTCTCAGACAGTCCCCCATCATCTCCATGTCTCCTGTAGTAAACTGGTAGAATCGTGGTGCTTACAAACCATACAAACCAATGTCGCTTGCAGGCCGACGACGCGGCCAAAGAAACCAGCAGCAGTCACTGGTGGCTCTCTGGCAGGCAGGTCGCTGCTGTGTTAGGATGTGTGCCTCTACCACCATTACCATTAGGGGCTCTGCCAGCTCAGCATTATCGTTCTGCTGGTTTCTGGGCCGGTGGAGGGACGACATACTTCAGTGCAGCGGTGGGGGAATGGGGTTTATGGTTCAATTTAAATGGACCAAGTGGGAACACATATACCTGCTGGATCATCTGAAGATGAATCTCAAATCATTCTTCAGCAGACTAAGCAAATCTGGCAAAGACAGAGCTGTATTCCACTGTTTCATGAGACCAGAGACGCCTTGGACAGACTCTAACCATACACACCAAAAACTCACCCCCGATCGCTTAATTCAGACCTCAACGCCCTAACCACAACCTCAACACCTAACAACAACCTCAAACCCCTAACCACAACCTCAACACCTAACAACAACCTCAAACCCCTAACCACAACCTCAACACCTAACCACAACCTCAATACCTAACCACAACCTCAACACCTAACAACAACCTCAAACCCCTAACCACAACACCTAACCACAACCTCAACACCTAACCACAGCCTCAATACCTAACCACAACCTCAACACCTAACAACAACCTCAAACCCCTAACCACAACCTCAACACCTAACCACAACCTCAACACCTAACCACAGCCTCAATACCTAACCACAACCTCAAACCCCTAACCACAACCTCAACACCTAACAACAACCTCAAACCCCTAACCACAACCTCAACACCTAACAACAACCTCAAACCCCTAACCACAACCTCAAACCCCTAACCACAACCTCAACACCTAACAACAACCTCAAACCCCTAACAACAACCTCAAACCCCTAACCACAACCTCAACACCTAACAACAACCTCAAACCCCTAACCACAACCTCAACACCTAACAACAACCTCAAACCCCTAACCACAACCTCAACACCTAACAACAACCTCAACACCTAACAACAACCTCAAACACCTAACAACAACCTCAAACACCTAACCAATTTACACTTTACAATTAGGGCATTTAGCAGACGCTTTTATCCAAAGCGACTAACATCGTTTAATACACACATTGACACACCGACGGCAGAGTCAACCATGCAAGGTGACAGCCAGCTCGTCAGGAGCAGTTAGGGTTAAGTCTTGCTCAGGGACACATCAACACTCAGCTAGGATGCGCTGGGGATTAAACTAGCAACCTTTCGGTTACAAGACAACTGCTCTACCTCCAGAGCTAAGCCGACCACAACCACAACCTCAAACCCCTAACCACAACCTCGAACACCTGATCACAACCTCCAACACCCAACCACAACCAGTGTTGGGAACATTACTTAAAAAAATTAATTAGTTATAGTTACTCACTACTTGTTCCAAAAAGTAACTGAGTAAGTAACTAAATTACTATATAATAAAAGTAACTAGTTACCAGGGAAAGTATTTATTTGCGTTACTTTAAAAAAAAAATTGCTATATGTCAAGGAATTGTGGTGGTGGAGGTATTGGTGTTTTTGGCCATTAGCTTTGTAGATGCGTGTGTCGTTGTGAAATGCTTCATTAAATTAGAGTTGTTTACGTGCACGTTTTTGCCTTTGACCTCAATGAATTTGAAGTAGGCCTAGTGCTTATATCTCCGCCTTGAAAATGCTAATTTTTCAATGGATTGCTCCGGACTCGCCATTTCTGCTGCCTCATCGAATCTGTGTGTGTGTGTGTGTGTGTGTGTGTGTGTGTGTGTGTGTGTGTGTGTGTGTGTGTGTGTGTGTGTGTGTGTGTGTGTGTGTGTGTGTGTGTGTGTGTGTGTGTGTGTGTGTGTGTGCATGTAAAAACACACACACACACACACACACACACCCTCCGATTGGCTATCATGAAACATGACTCTGCCTCGTTGATAACCCACCCGGTCTCCTCCCTAGCAGTTTGTGTGTGGAACCAGGGGTGCGTTCGTAAACGCTTATTTTTATTCAATCAATTCATCAGTAACAGCGTTGTAACGACGGAAACAGTAATTAGTTAGATTACTCTGTTACTGAAAAAATAATTATTATAATAATAATTATTTTAAACGGCGTTATTACAAACACTGACCACAACCTCAAACATCTGCTCACAACGCAAAGCATTCACACCAAACCACACCTCCAGGCACCGATATAGCAGTAAACAAACCACAACATTAAACACAACCCCCGCACCAATCACAAACACCAAGCAACTGTCCTTTAAAATAAATTAGATTTCCATTAATCCACATGTGAAAACAGGTCTGACACACCCCAGACATCTAACCACCACCCTAAACCAAACCGAGTTTCCGTTTTATGTTTAACGATCTGAAACCCATCGATGGTGTGAGCCCTTTGACCTTTACCTTTTCCCTCACCCGACCTGCACCCGATAGACCCCTACACAGAGGACTCATCGAAGGACAGACACGGGTGCTGCTCATCATCATGGCTCTGCTCTTTGTATGTACCATGGCATGGGAAGCAGACAAACCAATGAATCTAACACACATGGACCCCGTGCCACGTGCTCGCTGCGTTAGAGCAGCAGACCCATAGCTAGGATGAGCGACGCCTGCGTTTGTCCTGCAATGACACCTCTGTGAAAAGGGTCTATAGCAGAAGCAGGGCTGCAAAGTAAGGGGAAAACAAGGTGAGAACATTGCGCTGATAGAGGAAACCTGCCACAATTAGGTGGGTAGGGGGGCATGCTCCCCCGGGAAAGCATTCAGAAAGATATTTGCTTTTCATGCTCATTTCTAGTAACTTTAAAGCCGCAGTTTGTAGGATTGAGTTGATCTAGCGGTGAGGTTGCGGCTGCAAACTCCCCCTCACCCCTCCCTTACCCACGGCGTACGAGAAGCTCATTGGCCGGTCCGGCCTGGAGAGGCCAGCAGGTGCTCCGAATGATGTCATCGCACAGCATCGAGTACCCACGGGTCAAGTGAGGAGGTTCCTTGATAGAGTTATAACATGGATTGTATTTTGTTATTTTGTCCGTCCAACAATTGTTTATAGCTTAGAATTAAAATGGCGATAATGATCAAAAGGTTTCAAACGCATCCTCTCAAGGATTTTTCCTTTCTGGGCTCCTGTAGAAACATGGCGGAGTCGCAGGGCAGAGCGGCAGGGCTGAGTGGCATGGCGGGCTGCGGGGTTCCACCAGTGGTACGCGTACCATAGTTTGAGAACCACTGTTCTAACAGAAAAAAAACTATCAGATTTTCATTTTAATAAGCAAATTAAAAGTTTTCCACTTAATTCTACACAAATTCTTAATTCTACTGCAATTTATATTTGTGTTCAAAGGTTTTTTCACTTGGTATATCAAGACTTAAAACAAAGTGATCAAAAGGACTGCATTTATTGCATACAATTTCGGATGCATGGTAGATGAGGGTCAAGCAGATTGTTTTGTGAGAGATAGGAGGACAGTTGGTAAGAGATAGCTCTTTCCAGTGTTTTAGAGAGGAATGAAAGAAGAGATATTGGTGTGTAGTTATGGATGTCGGTAGTGTTAAGGGTAATTAAATTACTTTAATTATTATTATTTATTTAATTTTTAGGCCTTTGCACTTATAGGGGAAACACTGGCATTATTATTATGGCATTCTATCCAAAGCTAAAGAGCTGGAGACAATGGAGGTAGTAAACAGTGGATTTCTAGACATTTCCTTTAATTTAATCGGAAAACAAGTGGAATGGGATTCAGGGACCACCTCTAAAATATGGCTAAACAGATAAAGTTAGCATGCTAATAAGCAAAGCTTAGATATTATATAGAAATAACATTTAGATATTCACCAGGAATATCTGCCTAGCATCTCAAAGGGGTTTGTATTAGACTGGGTTAGAATATTTAGCAGAAGAACGCTACAGGGGAAAAACACATACAGCACAAATGGTTCTGCTATAGAAGAGTGAAACACGCACAATACCGTAGGTGGCATTGGAGGTACCGGAGCCTGGGGAGGATCTGCTGACAGTCCCCTCCCAATGTCTGCATTAATGGCTCACATAAAAAATAAATAATAATAATAAGTTGGCTGTTTATAAGTAAACTAATTCCGAGCTGTTTAAATGACAGAAATTAGTTTAGTATTACATAAGGGATCTCACTAAATAGCTTCCTCTGGTGAAGGACTCGCTAAGCGAGCGTGGTGCCTTAGGCCAAAACCCAGCACTTCAATACCTCACCTCTGATTGACGGGTGATAGAAACATAATTAACGCAA
This sequence comes from Gadus macrocephalus, assembly GCF_031168955.1. Lineage (NCBI taxonomy): Eukaryota > Metazoa > Chordata > Actinopteri > Gadiformes > Gadidae > Gadus > Gadus macrocephalus. The sequence goes on from NC_082387.1 coordinate 19,748,878, forward strand.
AGATTTAAAGCTAGGGTCGGCAATTTGGAGAAACCAGCAAGTCAGCTAGATTCTGAAAGAATCCATCTGAAGAAATCCCTCCCTTCCATTCAGGCCTCCTCCAAACCAACGCCCAAAACATAACTAGCTCGCTAGATTCAACAATAAGGTTGCCTCATGTCCATAGGGTGCAGGCAGTCAGTCAACCGACAGGAAGGCCCTCCAATCATTTCATTAGGGCGTAATAAAACTATTGGAGGGTCTAATTACAGGCCTGCAACAAATAACTCGACTTTCATGGAGCTATACTTAACAAGTGTACTAAATAATGAAATGACCGAGAAATCATCAGAAAATGAGTTGAAAAACTAAATTCTGAGACAACAAGGATACAGCCAGTATATTGTGCTTTGACATTTGGGTTCTGGGTCAAAGTGTTTGGTCTCCCCGGTTGCCAGATACCCCGGTTGCCAGATACCCCGGGTTGCCAGACCCCCCGGTTGCCAGACACCCCGGGTTGCCAGATAACCCTGGGGTGCCAGATAACCCTGGGTTGCCAAATGCTAAACAAATTGGCACACAAACGCAGCGTTCTGCAGCCATGGAAGCAAGCGAAAGCTGGATGAACGCACTGGTGCTGATAGTACCATCTTATATTCTACCTAAAGAGACGGTCTCGTCGAAAAGCTCCATGACCAGGGCAATGGCGTGCGTTGTAATCAGCACCGTGCACACGCACATCAGCGTCGTGCACACCGCGTCAGCGCCATGCACACGCACGTCAGCACCGTGCACACGCACGTCAGCACCGTGCACACACACCTCAACATAGTGCACCTCACACACACCTCAGCACTGGACGCGTGTAGTTCAGAATGAGTTGGCGATGAGTTGTGTTTGAGTGTCATGGTAAAGATAGCTAGGCGTAGGAGCGGGTTAGGAGTGGGTCAGGGCAGTGGAAGGATCAGGGAGAGCGCAAACACACGAGTACCAAGTACCCACAAACACATGTGCAACTCACCACCCACCGCTAACCACCAGGCTGAGGAGACATGGTGGGGACTTCCATTCGGTTACATCCGTTTGGCTGACACACACACGCACACACACACACACGCACACTGTTCCTACACTGACTTTAATGTTTCTCACAGCCTCACCTCCAGCCTTGAGGAATGGCTGAAGACAGGCCGTCATCGTATCCTTCAAGACAGCTGAACAGAAGGAGAAACAAGCTTGGAAGCAAATTTCTCCTAAACTGACATTTTTGTGATTGTGTCACCAATGTCTGAGCAGGCAGGCCTATAACATATTGATGCACCACCAGGGCTAAGTGCTGAACCATCCTGCTACTATAATTGCTCCCTTATCCCATGTATCACAGGATGTTGCTCTACTCTTTCAGAGGGTACTAGGTACATGATGTATTGGTGACAGAGATGGATAAACCAATTGCTTTCAGAATCATAATGCAGCCAGCCATTGATTAGAGACCCAGCAGTAAAATGTGAGGATTTTTCTGCTTGGATATCTGTTAACGATCTTATTAATATTATTGTGATTAAAAGTTTTGGTGGGAAGTCGGAAGCGTGTTATGGATAAAGCAAAAGTTAAATCAGGAAGACGACTTTTCCTCTTCGCGCTATACTCAGTGTTTTGTTCCCACCGATTTCCCGTTGCAGACCCTGCCTCTTTTATCCCTCAGCAAATCGGAATCCATTTTGTGTTCAAACAGGAGGAATTGTGCCAAAACACAGCATATCTATACAGCTCTTGTACGCGCTCATATCCGCTGTTTGGAACTTGTTGCGGCCCTCCTCCATCCCCTCTGCCTCTGGGTTAGGTAATCTCCCTCAGGCCAGGAGCTCCATCTGCACTCACCCCACCAGGTCTAGACGCCATGGGGGGGAACTCATCTAACAGCAGACTTCATGGATCCATCGTCCCCTTGAAAAGATGATTTGATGGTGTCTAATCACCCAAACATGTTGTGAATAAATGTTGCGGTGCATTTTACTACTAGTCTCTCCTGAGTGAACTGCATGTCAATCGTTACAAGTCATACCAGCCTCAGCAAGACTTGACACAGTTTTCTCTTCAGAGAACCACACAGAATTCTTTCCACCCAATTTGATTCACTCCACAGGTGAAAGTAAAAAGAAAAGCCTTTGGGGATCATTCTCATTAAGTGGTCTAATTTAGTTCTTCAACAGATCCAGATCACATGGGCTCCAGAGTCTGAGTGGATACATGGAATCAACACTTGAAGGAAACGCTACGCTGTAAGCCTTCTGAGTAGATGATGTCACGCAACATCATTGAATCTGTATCTCAAAGGAGGAAAGAGCCCCGTTTGCATTTGATACGTTATGAGCACATGTAATGTGATGAGGAGAGCATGTTATCCCGTCTGAGCCCCAGAATAGCTCCAGAGGAAAGGTCAACGCCGTACATCCAGAAGGACATATGGAACACCATCAAGCTGCCCTCGCTCACGCCCAGTCAATCAAAACTATCAACGCATACATTTACAAATAGATAGACATTTTAGGAAAAGTCTACGTCTAAGTTAAAAATGTTGTTGCTATTTCTCTTCTTGTCATATCTTGACCCACATCCATATCTATCTCTCAAAATACGTGCTATCGCAGCATCAAAATAGAACGTCAATGAGACATTTTTGATTGCTGTCTAAGCTTCCCGTTGTAAGCCTCTGATAAAAGACGTGTTTTGTGTTGGCTCTAGATGCCCACAATTTCATTATGAGGACTCTGGCTCCGTCTCAGGTGGGTTAGGTCTCTCAGAGAGAAGGACGCTGCTACCATACCACCAAAAGGAGAAGAGAGGGACTGAACACAGAAGAATAAAGCTAATCATACTTTCAGCACCGTGGTCCAGAATCAGCATTAAGCTCGTCTGCCTACTCTTTAAACGAACTAGGAGACACTATTGTCTCCTATCTCGATGCATCACACTATTGTCCCCATAGTGTCACGCATGGTCGTCAATAAGGATCAATAGAAAATAAAGACGATGAAGGTAAATGCATCGGGCAGCAAACTCTCCTGTTCTAAATGTGAAATAAAGAATCCAAACTGACAGGAACTGAATTGATTTAAGCAGAGCTGAGTGAATTCATGATGGATAATGAGTGCTATGGAATGGTCCAATTTGATCCGATTTGTGTATACAGCTGTCATTTTAAAACAAAAACCAATTGACGGGGCTTAACCAGGACGAAATGATCCAGGTCAATTGCGCCTCTCTGTGGACACTGCAGGCACTGCCGTCTATGAGGCGAGGTAAACCCTTCTGTAAACCCGCTGGGGTGAAGCGTTCATAGTGCTGCACTGCACCACAGCCCGAGTACAGCTCAGAGAACACACCCAGAGCTATCATCTCACATCCAGACGGAGGACTGTAACATCTAACAACATCAGTGGAGCAGCAACATAACCCTATGTATAGGACGGATGTCATACGACAAGAGATTCCATCCAAAGTACTATAATATGGTGAAATGTTATTGAATTCCGCTGTGAAGTACAAAAAAGAATGATGGTAATTTAGCGACACTGTGCATTACAAATACAAACGTAAAACGTATAACTATTAAATAATTATCAAAACATAGTTTCATGTGTTGTAATTAAAGATACAAAGGCTAATATTGCAGGTTGCCATGGTACCAAAGACCTTGGATGAATAAAAATCATGTTGCTTACCAATAATAAAAAAAGACAAAAACGAGGAGGCCGAACACAGAGTAACCTCAGATACAAACAATTATTAAAAACAGAACGTTCCAGAATAACTTACATCGGCAAAGAATACTACAAATGCTTGGGAGGAGTTTCCGTAAATAGCATCAATACTAAAATATTGTGATGGAGGACAATTATAAAGTCCCGGAAGGTTTCCAATTCAGAACTGGCTATTTAAAAACATTGTCTTGCTATGCGGCAAAGGGCGCTATGGCTTTATAGGGGACATATTATGAAAAACAACACATTTCCTGGGATTTGGGGTGTTGTTTTGGGTCTCTGGTGCTCCCACACGCATACAAACTTTGAAAAAAGTCTGTACATGATTTCTTGAGTGAGATATGCATTTCTGAGATATGCATTTCTGAGATATGCATTTCCGCCTACAGTTACCAAACGAGCGAGTCAGTTCCGCCGCCCCCTCCTACGTAGGAAGGGGGCACAGTTGAATATTACCTCCCACTTTACCACTCCCCTCCAATCAGAGCATAGCTAAGATTTTGTTGACCAGCGGACGAGCTGCTCCGGCGGGGGGAACTCGGCGGCAGCCCTGCAGCTAAGCTCCGGGAGTACAATCCCTTTCTCTGCCGTACAGCCGCCGAAGCTTCGGCGGCAGTCCGGAGGAGGAGACATGGAGGAGAAAGGGATTGTACTCCAAGAGCTGAGCTGCCGGACTGCCGCCAAGCTACCCCCGCCGGACTGCCGCCGAAGCTTCAGCGGAAGTATGGCCGCCGTCAAAGCCATCAAAGCCGTCCGGCCGCCGCCGAAGCTTTAAAATCAAGATTTCTGGAACTGAAATACTATGTTTACTTGTTGGGAAAACACCATAATATGTCTCCTTTAAAAGGCTTTCCCAATCAACACCAGTGTTGAATTAGATCAGCGTTGGCACAGGGCTGCATTCCATAGAGTCGACAACAGCATATTGCCAGATCCAGTGGAGCGCTGGGGGGACTTTCTGGACCAGTACCTCCTTTGAATCTCGTTGAAAGGACAGGGATTATTTTTTGCCTATAAGTAATGACAAATCGGAGCCTACAGGAAGGATCTGGGATTTCCCCAAGGCTCAGTTTTAGGGCCTCTCCTGTTCAACATCTACATGCTCTCACTGACTCAGATTATGAAAAAATAAATATGTTACCATAACTATGCAGACAATGCACAAATAGATGTTACTATATCACCATGGGAATGTGGTCCAATTCAAGCACTGAGAAAGTGCATTAAACAAATGAACAATTGGAGGTGCCAGCATTCTCTTCAATTAAACAAAGCTAAAACCAAAGTGATTGTTTTTGGAGCCAAGGAACGTCTGAAAGTCAACGCTCAGCTTCAGGAATGTTGAAATCCACAAATCATCCAGAAGTCTTGGTGTAGCCACTCACTCAGAACTGAACTTCAACCACCACATTAGGACAATTAAAGAGTCACATCCGACCACATTAAGGATATATCAAGGAACACAGATATCATGTCTCAGCAGGGTATGGAAAACCTTCCTTGCCTTTTACTTCAGTCAGCTGGACTACTCGACCGCGTCTCTCAGGTATCCTAAAGAATCCATCATACTGTGGTTGATTCAGAACGCTGCATCTCCGGTCCTCAATGACACCAAGTGGATCATATCACTCCAGTTCGAAGTTCTTACACTGGCTTCCTGTTTGTCAAATGCCTGTCTATGCTGTCTATTGCCTCTAGAGCACTGAATGGATGAGGTCTAGAATCTACTTCTGATCTGCTGCTCTTGGCCGCTAAGGTCATCTGGACCAGTCGGCTCTCTGTCCCCAGATACAAATCTAAACATTGAAAAGCAGCGTTCAGTTCCCATGCAACTGGTATCTGAAACACTGCCAGTAAACTGCAGGTCTACTGTAACTCTGCTCTTTAAAGTCTAGGCTGAAGACAGTCTGACAGACTGTTTGACTCTGCCTTTATTCAATTCAAGACTTTTATGAATAAACTATTTTTTATTGAGTTTAAATGTACTTATGCGTTTCTATTGATTTTTTTCTTAAATGCTTCATGTGGAGCAGTCTGTATGTTTAAATGCACTGCTTAATCCGATTAAAGCCATAGTTCGACTATGCTCCTCATTTGGACAACTGCAATCGTCTGAGTGAAAAAATCGATTCATTAGCTGAAGCATGTCATACCCCATGTCATAGATAGGTGGCGCTTTACCCATTTCAACAAAGGGTAATAGAGCCCAGCCCCCCAGTACGTGATTGGCTGCTTGCCGTCACTTCCCTGTCGTCATTGTGTTAAAACAGCTAATAGCGCGCCAAGGGGAAAAGCCAGCTTGGTTATTGGCTCCCGCAAAAACGCATCGGAAGTAGAAAGAAATGTATTGCTCTTCTCCAGACCTTCTTTAATAGGCCCATGCTCCAGGCCCTTGTGCCGGTCGAACTCAATTCGCCGGAAGAATGGGCGGGGCTACCCAGGCTAAATAGAGCCACCAGCAACAACAAACTCAGGCGCCATTCAAGAAAGATGTTTTCAGTAGACTGCTGTCAGTTCGGCGGCGGGGCAATGAATGAATGAAGACCATAGAGAAGTATCCCATTCATTTTCTATGGAAAGTGGCTTTTTGCTCAATAGCTTCCATGGTATGGTACCTAAAACCCCCAAACCAATGCAGAACTGTTCTACTAGACTAGATAGTACTAATTAGCAGTGGCGGCTCGCCTATAGAGGGCGCTGGGGCGCTGGGGCACCGCCCTCCCACCGACCTGCCTCCCTGTTTTTTTTTTGTTTTTTTTATTTTTTTTAATCTTTCTCATTTTGAGAAATATTCTAATAATTGCATTCGAAAAATGCATTTACTTTAGAATATCTTTGGAATCCTCCATAATTATATCTTCATTCACTTTCATGTTCAACTTATCATTTTGGTGAAGTAGGTGTCTTCCCTGGGGCGCCAGTTAGCTCAGCCCAACAAGCCTGAATTTTTAGCCAATGGTTCCCCGGTTGCTAAACAGAAAAGTACATAATTTCGCCTATCAGCGTCGTTGAATTGAATGGCTTGTTGGCGCTCAAAATATCGCCCCCAACACAGTGCACCGTCCACTACACGTAACCGCGCACTTGCCATTACCTCAGAGATGAGCAACATGGCGACTTTGAGTACTGCTACCACTGTTTCCCTGTGAGTTCAGCTAGCCCCAAATTCTGTTAAGTCTTTGCTTATGAATCCCTTCGAAAGAAGAACATTTGCAGAAAAATTGCAAGTAAAAGAACTCGGACCAGAAAAGCGACACGAACTTCGTCTGAGCAAAAAAAAAATAATAAAAAAAATTCATGTGCACGCAGAGACTATGGCGGCCGAAATTAGACTATGGCGGGGCGCCATAGTCTCGTCAATGTGTGGGAAACACTGCATCAATGCTTTATATATGTAAATCAGTGACTGCTTTTCTGCTCCCCAACTATGCCCTGTAAAGGCGGCTGCATGCTTCAGCGTTGGTGTTACGTTGTTGCGCAAAATTTACTCAAAGCAATTCATGCTCCCTTTAGGTTGCGCGTGTTGCCAAGCAATTTACCGCCAGAACAGTTGGTGGAGTAATATGTGGAGTGAAGTTTTTCGTTGAAGACGACCTCGAGAATGACGTCTTTGTCTGTGGGAGTCGTTGGTTTGTTTATGTGCCAGATCGTGTTCTCCCCATACAGTGAATGATGGCAACAGACAGAGGAACAGGGGTGATGAAGTTGTTGATCATTGGGGTTGTATAAATGTGCATTTCTCTCTACATTTTAAAACGACATAATGTGTTGGCAGCAAAGTTAACTTCACTTCACGTTAATGATTTTGTATATGAGCCTGCCGGCCGGGTTCCATTCTATCAAACCACCCACCCTCCTTCCTCCTACGGCAGCGTTTCTCAAATTGAACCATGAAAAGGAGATTTTCATGGTATTGGTCGAAGACTACCTAAGTGAAGCCTATATGGTGTATTTGTGTGTGGGCGTCGTCGTCGGCTGTTTATAAACCGCCTCCCAGTCATGTTCTACACATTCAGTGAACTATGGCAGAGAAATGTGATACTCCAGACAGGAAGTAGTAAGCAGACCAATCACAGCCTTGCAGGCTGCGCGGCTCGCGTAAAAGCTTACGTAAAAAATGGCGCAAGTCTAGAAAAATCGCCCGACGCACGCAAGACGTGAGAAGTCGCGCAAGGGGTGCGCAAGGGCCTCTTGCGCTTGCGCTTACGCTTACGTAACTGAGCATAAATCGGCCTTAACCATTCTCATCAGATTAGTTACCTTTTTACACTTTGTTTCGATATAATCAATGTGAGTTTGGCATCCAACCATATTCCCCAGTACTTCAATTTTTCACTGCTAACAAGTTGCTGATTATAGAGTATAATTTTGTACGTTTCAGGGACTTCTTTCCTAGTAAAACATACAACCTGTGATTTTGAAACAGACATTCTAAAACCCCAATCAACTCCCCACTGCATATGAATGTCCTTTTGAATCGTATTATTATATGAAATGTTGCGTCCTCTTCTCCAAATCACAGCATCATCTGCATATAATAGGCCTCCATTATTCTCTCCCAGTTTGCGCTGTTTTCTCGGTTTGCGCTCGCACTTTTCTCTACACAGCTCTCCCTACAGCTTCGTAGTAGATATTTTACAACACTGTCGTAACAACTCGTTGACAACCCTTCCCCATCCACTTCTACTTTAGCTAGCCATGTGCATTTGTTTTCAAAGAAGCCGGCGAATGCGTGGAGCCATGTCTGAGGTAGGTGTTCGCTGTTCATAAAGAGTAGTCAAGGTTATACATTTTGTAATGGTGTATGTGTTACAATACACATCAACCCAGCCTTTTTTATAGTTGATGGGGAGATGTTATATCATAGATTAGAATTGTTTAATCTTTGTTGAACCGAACGATCAGTGTAAGAGTGTTGGCCAACATAATACATAACAATAGCATAAACAATTTGCGCAGCAATCGTACATTTATGTATCTGCTCAAGTACGTCACTTGTGTATGCAGGGAGATGGATTCAGACATCGAGAGGGTATGCTGTCGCCAGTCCCGGTAGCAGAGTTGTCATAGCCAGATGCTGTGTCTGGAAGATTAGGGACACATTTATGTTTACGTGTAAATGTTTGCAAATAGACATTGTAAATAAATATTATTGTATATGGTTTTAAAATGTTTCCCTTTTTTTATATAACAGATGTTTGCTCCACCTTTCTTTCATTTGTTCAATAATACACACTTTTTGGTTCGAAACATATTTATTTTGGATATTGAAAAAAATGCAAGTTACAGTTCTTCATATTTTGTTTTTTGCCTTACGGCTATTGTGTAGCATCTTCTTGAGGGTTCTCTCGATTTCATCGTGCCACAAGTTTGGATGTGGGTGGTGGCTGTACGAGCCGCCTTGGGTCATCAAGCCTCGTAAAGATAACTCATAACATTGCGGTTTGCAAACGCTTGTAACTAAGAACAAAAAACAAAGCAATCTTTTTACAAACATGTTTACACGCGGGGAACTACACCAAAGGTATAACATGGGTAAAGCTCTAATGGAGGTTCACGTCTCGTAAAATGTAACAGTTCTGTTACCGATGAATATGTGCTAACTAGCAGCTCTCGTGCAGGGTACTACATGATATGGCCAGCCGGTGTTTCAGTTCAAGTGGTGACCGGTTTAACTGGTGACCCTCAGCCGAATGCTTCGCTTGTTGTCGTGGCTACGCCAGATGTTCGAAATCGGGACCAGACACGTAGCTGTCCTTGCGATTGCCTCTTTGATTTGTTATTCTATAAAATGTCAAAAACATTACAATCTCATTCGTTTTTTGAGTGTAATTGGAAGAAACTTGTCACGTAGAACCGTTCTAAGCCGAAATAAATGGAAAATGAATGTTTAAAATATGATACATTACGGGATTCGAATTCATACCATTGGGGGAAAAAAATATAACAATCCGCAATTCCATTCCATTGTGCCGTTGACCCACTGGGGAAATAACCGCCGTAGTATAATAGAATTCGCAAATACTTCTTGAAAACACGAAAGGCAGCCAGATCAACTTGTGACCCTACTTTTTATGTAGTTATGACCATGCATTGGTCGCGTTTCTAAAAAATAAGACGCCTTTACATCCAGTTAATCCAAACCTAATGTTTTATATTGGACGTTGGATATTCGACGCATTCGAAAAATCTATTTAGCACTGGCTTCGATGGACGAATTTGTGTCAAACCTACTTAGATGTGTTAATACAAGGCTTACCTATGTAAAACAAAGCACCATTTGATTTTATAAAAAAAAAAGTAATGTTAAAAAAGGCTATAAATCTATTTTGCGGCTTGACCTTTTGACCTACCCATATCAAAACACATCTGGTGTAATCAACTAACTGCCCCACACATAAGACAAAGCTTATTTTCTCAAAACACCTACCCTTTGATTTTCTAAATATTTTTTTAACATTAAAAAAATTGTATAAAATCAAAACGAGGGTTTTTGGAAAAAATAAGCTTTGTGTTATGTGTGGGGCAGTTAGTTGATTACACCAGATGTGTTTTGATATGGGTAGGTCAAAAGGTCAAGCCGCAAAATAGATTTATAGCCTTTTTTAACATTACATTTTTTTTTATAAAATCAAATGGTGCTTTGTTTTACATAGGTAAGCCTTGTATTAACACATCTAAGTAGGTTTGACACAAATTCGTCCATCGAAGCCAGTGCTAAATAGATTTTTCGAATGCGTCGAATATCCAACGTCCAATATAAAACTAACCTTAACACGCTTCAAGAGCGGAGGGCAACACAACATTAGGTTTGGATTAACTGGATGTAAAGGCGTCTTATTTTTTAGAAACGCGACCAATGCATGGTCATAACTACATAAAAAGTAGGGTCACAAGTTGATCTGGCTGCCTTTCGTGTTTTCAAGAAGTATTTGCGAATTCTAGTAGGCCCTATATACTGCGGCGGCGAATTTCCCAGTGGGTCAACGGCACAATGGAATGGTATTGCGGATTGTTATATTTTTCCCCACAATGGTACGAGTTCGAATCTCGTAATGTATGTTTTCATGTGAATAAACGTTGTGTCTCAAAGTGGTATCGCCTTGCGTCACATTGATTTCCGAAGTCGCTGCTTTGCTTACAGAGAGGATATAAAGAAGGAGGACGCGACAACACCACATCAGGCGACCGAAATGATCGAATGAGCGCATAACAGTGTTTTTGGCTAGTTTCAAGCAGTGGAGGGCAACACAACATTAGGTTTGGATTAACTGGATGTAAAGGCGTCTTATTTTTGGGATACGCTACCAATGCATGGTCATAACCACATGGAAAGTAGGGTCACAAGTTGATCTGGCTGCCTTTCGTGTTTTCAAGAAGTATTTGCGAATTCTATTATACTACGGCGGTTATTTCCCCAGTGGGTCAACGGCACAATGGAATGGAATTGCGGATTGTTATATTTTTTTCCCCAATGGTATGAATTCGAATCCCGTAATGTATCATATTTTAAACATTCATTTTCCATTTATTTCGACTTAGAACGGTTCTACGTGACAAGTTTCTTCCAATTACACTCCAAAAACGAATGAGATTGTAATGTTTTTGACATTTTATTGAATAACAAATCAAAGAGGCAATCGCAAGGACAGCTACGTGTCTGGTCCCGATTTCGAACATCTGGTGTAGCCACGACAACAAGCGAAGCATTCGGCTGAAAGTCACCAGTTAAACCGGTCACCACTTGAACTGAAACACCGGACATATCACATGATACAGGGCAGGCTACACTCTTAGGAAAATTGGAGGCATTCGAATGGCGGTCTAGTGATCTAAATAACCAAGAACCTGGATTCGGGGATTTAGCCTGTATCAGGGGGGGACGAGACAGACGAACAGCAAAACAACCATGGAAACCAACTTGTTTGGTAGCGACTACACTAACACCGCAGCAAGCAAGTAAGCTAGAAACATACAAGGCTCACAACAAAACGGTTGAGCAAACACATTTTTACAGAGACTATGAACATCAAGAAAGCCACAATACAAAGAGGACAAAGTTCACCCAATGGTACTTACAATTTCAAGAGCAACACCCGAGTCGGCATCCGATTTGCTGTCTTTTTCTTTCAGCTCACGCTATTCCTGAGAAGCTCGCCCAACGTTTACTCGGGACTAGCCTCTCTGTCGGTCAGTTTCCCTTTTCTCTTCTTCTGTTACTCCGACATTGGGTTTCTCTGTTTCTTTTTAGTCTGCTGATCCAGGATGAATGTAACAATCCCTTTGATACTTGTGTTTATATCGGGCCGGTTCCGTGTTTGTGGGTCTGTTGTGCCGTAAAGCAATTCGTTACATTGGGAGACCCAAGACTCCCGCAAGAGTGGGCGGCGGGTCGCTGGCAGAAACTTGCATATTCCCTTTCAATACCAAGATGCACTAGGGGGAGTCAAAACAGCGACTAATCGACCCATAAAGTGTTGTAGAACCACAATGACTCTTAACCTGTTATAATAAAAAGTTGCATAGTTCCCCTTTATATGTAGGTAAATGTGCGTCGCCCTCTAGTGGTTAAACGTTTGTATTGTATTCTGCAAACAGATACGATCCCATGGCATGCTACTTTATGAATGCTCTTATATAGCTGTCAGTGGGCCCGTAATACAGTACTGGAAGATGTTCAAGAAATTCAGCCTTGGTGCAGAATTACAGCCACTAAGAGCCAGTCCCACAATGAGCTTTCCACAAACGTGCCGTTTTTTAGAGGCGGGTCAAGGTGGAGGGTGGATGTGTGGCCCTGGGGAGCTTGCAGCCACGGTACCATGCGCTCGTGTTTACAGTGGATGTATCGCAAAGGCGAGGCGCACACAGCTTTTGGCCATGTTCTGTAAATATTCTAGAACACTCCGGGTGCTCCGGCGGGAGTCCTGGAGCTCTTTATCTAAATAATATCATATTATACATAGATACATATAATATATATTATCACGGCCAAAAAGATGTGCGCCTCCAGACGATATTGGGAATCTCAAACGAATGCGTCGGGTTCTCCGACGTCTATGCTTCTTCCACTTCCACATCAATCTGAAGTAGATTTAACCGCGACATGGAGGAGAAAGGAATTGTTGCTGGCAATTGTTGACCGCGAGAGCCCCGCTATCCGCTACCCGCTCCGGCGGGAGACAATCGCGGACAACAATCCGTTTCTCCTCCATGTCGCGGTTCATGTACTTCAGGGAATCAAAGCCAAAGTTCCTTTCCCCTAATTCCTTCTCAACCATGGCTGAGATAACACACACACACATGTGGCGCTCACATGGTCTCATTGTCTCATTGGTGGGCCAAATTCTCTGGGCAGGCAAAGCAGAGAAAGGGGAGGTAACATGTCCTGTATGACGGCATACAAGGAAAATTCCAAATCGGCGTGTCTGAGCTTTGTTTTTTCAAAGACAGCAGGATACCTAGAGCTCGTTTTACCATAGGCAGGCTAGGGGAACTCATATTAATGTTAGAATGTTATTCTAACATTATTCTAACACATGGGACCTTTAACAGGTGATAGCCCCGCCCCTAAATCAAAAAAAGTGTTGAAGTGGACCAGCTCAAACAGGGGTTTGCTTTAATTGAAATGTCTCTTTACTATGTGATGCTAATGGCCCTCAGAATGCCCTTTGTGTTTGAAGGGTGCTTTTCTCCCATTAAAGACAAATAGAGGACCGGAAATAATGGAATGAGGCAGAAAATCACCTAACATGATGTCAATGATCATTTTGGCAATTTCTAACATGGTTTCATCGCCAATAAATACAATATGTCTGTGAGGTAAAGGCCAGAAAAACCCTTTTGAACAAAAAGTGATTCTACATAGTGCATTGGTAAACATGTTGTTAGATGAAGGGACGAGATGGAGGTTGTACAATAAGTCATTAGAAACGGTCTTCTCTGCACAAGAGGCCCAGCGCCGCCGCGGCTGAAAGAGACGAACGTACCGCCGTCTCTGGGTCGCTAGGGGGCAGTCCGCCCTCTGGTATGTCATGGACCTCCAAATATCTTCGACAGAATGCAAAACATTTATTAGCAAGCTCTTTTTAATTATAGTGTGTATATTTAATACTCTAATAGGGCAACAAACAAAGGTTTTTTCCAAACAATTTCAGATAGTTCTTCCGTTACTCTTTGTATAAACACTAATAATCGAATGTGATGTTTTTTTCTCACCAAAGACCAGAGAACCACCAGGGCCCTTACCATATAATCCATCAGAACCCAGATATGTCTCCAAAACCGGTCGGAAGATCGTTTAGAGTCTACTCTGTGACCTGATATCTGTTGTCATCGTGTACAGTAGCCTACCTGGTGAAACCAGAGCCCAACCAAAGAGGCTGTCAGTAGAACATACTTAATTTCACCCAATCTGTTCCATCTAAAGAAATACTAAATGCAGACCGCCTTTTCCCACCTGTTCCCCTCTTATTTCTATATAATCAGTTGACTGTCAAACAATTGGATCACCATGACAACATGTCGTTCTCAGCCCCCAACAAGCAACGCCCATACCGCGTAAACATAGACGGACCAAAACAAAAAAAAAGGAATTCCGACAGCTTTAGATTGATGGCAACTATTCCTGTCAAAGGCCAGAGATTAGATTAGCAATGGAACGCGCGCGCGCACACATACACGCCCGCCCGCGCGCGCGCACACACACACACACACACACACACACACACACACACACAGCAACAGAGAGACAGCAGGTGCTTTTGGTTAAACCTTAATTACATGATCTCTGATTTCTCTAATTGATATGGTAATGACTATGAAATTAATGCAAAAGCAGAAATACCAGCAGCTCTCCTAATGAATGGATTGATTTGATTAGATATCCTCTTGCGCATTCATATTGCGGGGACAGGTTGAATAAACAAGGTGTTTGTGATACAGTTTGTTTACAGTGCTGCCACCGCAGTATAGATTAAGCAAATGAGTTCTAAAAAAAAACCTCTTCCGCCGTTTCTTATCCTAACACACACCAAAACATACATAGGCCTACATACATGCATACACACATACACACACGAAATCCAACAGCATATGTGTTGCTATTTGTATACTTACCGGATATTGTCTGGAGCTCCCTGGAGCCTAAATGATTACTTTAAACAAATATTGTGACAAAATGAATAAGGTTTAAGCATGCCGTTCCGCTGTTGGCAGGTAGATGACGCTGTGGGGTTGTAACCATAGCGGTTGTTACTGCCCACAAGCAGTAGAATGTGAAGTTGGCAGTTGCACCGATCCTGCAGTGACACACTTCCATTATTCCGATCTAATCGTTGAACATTTTGTTTTGCGAAGGTTTACCACACAAGGTAAAGGCACAAGCATGCAACACCCAAACAAATGGAAACTCCTTTGTGACTGGCTGGTGCTCACTGAGTAGGCCTACATTCTGTGTTGTTGTTTCTTCTGCTCTGACCCTCCAAAGGTCCAGGCGAGTCGGAGGAGAAGATTTAAGGGAGGATGTTTTGGAACAGACTGTGGTATGTGTATGTCACCTTTCAGCGATGGGGAATCCCCAGGGCTCTGGTTCACTCTCGTCTGTCTGCACTGAACACCAACTCAAATATACTCCCCCCCCCCCCCCCCCCCCCCATCTCCCTGCTGCTCCCCACTGCAGCCAGGGACAGTCCCGGGAGGACAGAACTGAAACCACATGTTGGGCCCGGCCAGGTGTGATGAGCAGACCCATCTCTGCTCTCTGAACCTTCTCCCACTGCCCAGGAGACCCCGTCGTTCCCAGGGAACAACGGTTGAGGACTGAGCCCAGGCCCTGGGGTCTTGTTGAGGCTGAGAGGAGGCTGCCCAGGCCTGGAGCACAAGGAATCAGAGCCTGAGAGGAAATGTTCTGGGAGCTTAGATATATCTCACCCAGATGATGCTGTTACACGTCGAGCCAGATGCAGCGTTCAGTCAGCCTCATCAATGAGAAGCGCCTTTTAGAAGAAACCACCATTTGTCTCAGAGCCGTCAGAGCTCTCTTTATTCCAGCAGGGTGTTTGATAGCCTGACAGCAGATCGATAAGCTAACAAGCCGCTCCAACATGAAGACAAGTGGGATGAGCTCCTCTCTGTCTCCAGAGGACTGGATTGATCCACGTGTAGGTCTGAGTTACGGAGGGAAGTCTCCGTCCAGCAGAGTGGTCCCCAACTACCTCAAGTACACAGAAACTATTAGGAAAGAAACGTTAAGGGCTGTTAACAGCAGAGGTGAGGACATTGACTACAGAAGCCTTATCCCACTCTTGGAAGTCATCATTTTATTTTCTCCTGGGGTCAAATGTAAAAGCGCTTTGAAAGACGGATATGTAGGAACCCCTAGCAGCGTTAATGAAGGAGGTGGCGGTAGTTGGTTAACTAACTTACCCCTGAATAATGTGTTTCTTACGGGGGCACTCGGGCCACAGTTGATGGATGGCCTTACAGAAGCCGGGTCAATTAGCCGGGCCAGTCCTCCCTCCGTGTCGGCAGCCGCCCCCCCCCCCCCCCCCCCCCCCCCCCGCTGGGCCCCAGCGTCACCGCCGGCCTGACGGTAATTAATCACCACCGTGGAGCCTCCTCACCTCAGACCGCCGCCTGAAAACAGCCAAATTACATCCAACTCCTTTATCCTGCTAATTGTTCGATATTTCCCTTAGAAGGAAAACTATTAATAGCCTATAAAAACAAAACGGGTATGTTTCTGTTTGGATGTATTCGTTCAACAAATCTAGGCTAATGTCTTTACCCTCTTAGCTTTCCCTGTTTTCGTGGTAAACGTAGCCCTGTGTATGTAGCTCTATGCATGAAGCTCTATGCATGTAGCTCTATATATATAGCGCTATGTATGTAGCCCTGTGTATGTAGCCCTGTGTATGTAGCCCTGTAATGTATGTATGTATGTATGCATGTATGTATGTATGTGTTTGTTTGTGTGTATGTATGCATGTATTTATGTGTGTATGTGTGCGTGTAGGTATGTATGTACGTATGTATGTATGTATGTATACATACATAAACTTCCCAAAAAAATATGTAGGTAGGCATGTATGTTGCTTATGGATGCCAATTTATTGTTACATGTATTGTTTAATATCCATATAGAGCCTTGGCTATAACTGAAGTTTGTGTGTGCATTAATAAAAACACTTAATATGTGCACATGTGCACGCATACACGCACACATGCACACCATACACATGAATTACTTTATGACCAAAAATTCTGATAGGCAGAAAGACAGTTAAAGACCCATAATCATAAACACTACCCTTTAAATATACACATATAGGTGCAAACACACAAATATATATATATATATATAAATATATATTTTATATATATATTTTTTTATATATATTTTTTTTATATATATATATATAATATGCACATGCGCACCTGGAGCATAAGGGACGGAAACGTCACAGAAAACCTCTG
>NC_082387.1:19766193-19801193 GCF_031168955.1 Gadus macrocephalus
TCACAGACACTCAAACACACACACACGCACACTCACACACTCTCACACACACACACACACACACACACACACCCCCGGAGTCGGCGCAGATCCAGAGGCGAACAAAGGCCGCGAGGGAGGGAGGAGAAGAATGGACAAAAGAAGAAGAGAAAGAGAGAAGGTACAACAGCACTCCCAACAAACAGCAAGAGACCAATCACAGCGGAGGAGCCAGCCAGGCAATCTGTCACATTGATTTCAGAATCAAACCCCACCCAGCCAGACTCATGGCACACACGTTCACGCGCACGCACTAACATGAACACTAGGCAGCAAGCAAAAACACAATCAGACACGCACACTCACACACACATACACGCAAAAACACACACACTCAGACACTCACATGCATATGCACACACACGCACACACATACACACACAGTTACACACACTTAAATACGCAAATGCAAAAACACACACGCGCGCAAACACACGCACGCAAACACACGCACACACACACAAACACACACATATATGTACACTCACCCACACTCGCACACACACACACACAAACATATGCGTACACTAACATACACGCACAGACACACACACACAGAGACACACACAGACACACACACGCGCGCACACAGTCTCACAGCATCACCCATTCGTCAGCAGTCCTGTCCGAGGGGCCCCTCCCCAAACCTCCCGCCCCCTTTCCAGTCCCCTCCGCTGCATAACAAAAGTGCACCCACCCCTTAGCCATCTGCCACCTCTACACCTCGCGTCACCCCGCTCCTGCCCCCCACCCCCCCCGTCAGGAGCGCTCACTCCCCAGCTGTGCCGCTTGCCCTCTGCCTCCCCAGCTCTGTTATTAGCCAGCTGTGAGTCACATTCGGGCATCTGCTGGCCACACAATGGAGCCCCCACCCCCCTCTGTCCCCCTCCCCACAGCTCCTATAGGCCTCCCTCATCACCCCCCCCCCCCCCCGGCCCTCCATCCCCGGGTCACTACCCCACCTTCACACCCCAGTCTGTCTGTCTGTCTGTCTGTCTGTCTGCCCGTCTGTCTGTCTGTCTGTCTGTCTGTCTGTCTGTCTGTCTGTCTGTCCTGTCTGTCTGTCTGTCTGTCTGTCTGTCTGTCTGTCTGTCTGTCTGTCTGTCTGTCTGTCTGTCTGTCTGCCCGTCTGTCTGTCTGCCCGTCTGTCTGTCTGCCTGTCTCCAACCCAAGCTTCCTGTACCGGTCTGACTCCTCGGAGGACCACCATCCAGGAGAGGAGGTGAGGGGTGGTGTGTGTGTGTGTCAGTGTGTCAGTGTGTCAGTGTGTGTGTGCGTGTGTAGTGTGTGTGTGTGTGTGTGTGTGTGTGGTGTAGTGTGTGTGTGTGTGTGTGTGTGTGTGTGTGTGTGTGTGTGTGTGTGTGTGTGTGTGTGTGTGTGTGTGTGTGTGTGTGGTCTGTGTGTTGTGCGTGTAGTTTGTGTGTGGGGACTCACCTGCACATCACCTCGTGTGTCAGCAGAACTCTGCACATCTCCGGGTTTTTGTTCTGACCTTCGTAGGTGATGGGCTGGAGGGAGGGAGTGGAGAGGCACAGGTTAGATTTCACCAAACACTTAATGAACCAATCAGCTTTGCTGTACGCTACCCGTCGTGGTGAGGAGAGTGACCCACCTGTTTGGTGACGGAGTCGATGAGACGGGCGTAAAGGTCCTGTTCCGTCCGGACGCCTGAAATGAAAATAACAACAACAACAACAACGTCAGATTCAGGATTCCTCAAGTTTCCTAAAAGCAAACTGTTTGTAAACAAGAGATTGCAGCCTACAAATACATAAATATGGAAATCACTAAAACAATTTAAACTTTGTTTTAAACACATTTTAAAACAAGGATTTAAGATATCTACGCACATCTCTTAAAATGCAAATGGTGTCCATCTGGGATTGAGAGACTAATGTCTACTGTTTCAAAACCAATCTGACTGAAATAAATATTTATTGAGAAGGCCCACTGTGCAATTATGCAACACAAAATGGCTAAAATATTGACATAGCAAACAGAAAATGATCCAGAGCTGTGTTGGGGACTGTAGGGGACAGCATGGATGTTCCCTACAGAGCAAGGATGGGACCCTTTATCAGAAAGCTGTTAAAGGGTCCCATCCCTTTAACAGCTTTCCTGGTCAAAGGGTGGGTTGGTGGACTCCAAAGCCGTTCTGTTTACTCCTTCAACTCGGCTAGGATTTTGCCACTTTATCGGAATTACTTTTGAAATGTGTTTCCCTCATCAAAGTCCTGATTGATATTCCTTGGGTATCGCTGGAGGGATGGCTCAGATGAAGTGCAAAAGAAGGAGTGTTGTTGACGCCCTCACATGTACAGAGTGTGTGTGTGGTGCATGCGACTGCATGCATGCACTCAAGTGTGTATATGCATTTTTGTGTGTTTGTGGGTGTACAAGCCCATGTTTGTGTGTGCGTATGCGTGTGTGTGCTTTTGTGCGTGCGTGTGTGCGTGCGTGTGCTTTTGTGTGTGCGTATGCGTGTGTGTGTGCTTTTGTGCGTGCGTGT
The DNA here is from genome assembly GCF_031168955.1 of Gadus macrocephalus. NCBI lineage: Eukaryota > Metazoa > Chordata > Actinopteri > Gadiformes > Gadidae > Gadus > Gadus macrocephalus. Next base: position 19,768,742 of record NC_082387.1, read on the forward strand.
GCTTTTGTGCGTGCGTGTGTGCGTGCGTGTGCTTTTGTGCGTGCGTGTGTGCGTGCGCGTGTGTGCTGAGGGTGTATAGAGATAGGGCTCTGCTCAGAAAGGCGTCTTTCATCTTTTCTCCCATGGGTGCCATGGGGATGGCAGGGCTGCGGCGGCTCCTGGGAACGGCTTCTCCCGCTCCCCCCTCTGACGCAGGGCACCGGGGGGCCGCATGCCCATATATAGGCCTTGGAGCGGCTTCCTCCTGCGAGGAGCCGCAGCAGAGCCGTGCTCAGGTGCGGCGCGAGCGGGGATCTAAAGCGCTCCTCACGGTGCTCAGGCGTTTCCTTCTGAGCAACACTTTGGGTGACCGCAGGTTTCCAACTAGCGCAGAGCTCTCCTTTGAAGCGACAGAGATGTGTAAGTGCTCGTACTTTAGGAAGTATTGGGCACTCCAACCCAAGCGAATCGGGAGGGTGTCTAGGAGATGAAAAGATGTTTGTGATCGCTGGGGTATCGGTGGGGGGAAGTTTGGGGGTCTAGTCAGGCATGCTGCCCTTCTGTTTCAATGTTCACATTTGAATAGTCTTATATCAAACATCTTCTGTGATTTTGATTCTCTCTCTGCTGCCGTTTCTGAATGCTTCCTATGTTTGCGTAATTGTCTGGAATGATCAGCCTACATGGATGAACTGTAGTGTATTGAGGAGCACCACTGAACACCACTTCAATATATTGAACGGCTATTACCACCAGCAGTAAAGCCTTAACGGGCCCTTTTACAGGTGAACCGTTCATAGCTACACAGAGGAGGAAGAGACGCTGTTCATCTGGACGTCAAGTTCCCTCCCAGCCCTTCCACCATCACCCAGTCTGAAGGAACCTCACACTGATCTTCATGTTCTTCTGAATCAGACCTCTTACCATTAAAACCTGGAGACCAACGGAGAGGTAGAACCCAAACAACAGGCTTCAGCACTCACCGTTGCTGTAGAGGAGCTGCAGCTTGTAGTGTGTTCCGTTGTTTGTCTTTTCACCACTCTGCTCCTGCACACAGAAACACAGAGAGAGAGAGAGAGAGAGAGAGAGAGAGAGAGAGAGAGAGAGAGAGAACACGTTAGACTGTGAGACCTGTGGAGGAGAGGGCGAGGGGGAAGACGTTGTCTATCGGTGGCTGGGCGTCCCTCAGAGGAGACCAGGCAGGGAAACCTCCTGGTCTTTAATCCTCAGGCTCACACCCTTCACTGGGAGCGCTGGCAAGATCAGAGGGGTAGGGGCTCAAAGCCCCCCCAGATGGGACCCTCACATTGTGCTCATGAGCTGAGTACTTAACCTTGACTTAGCAGCTCTGTTTAGAGGATGAACTGAAGGCTGTGAGGATGAATCCTGACGGCTTACTGTATCCACACACACACACCAAACACACACTCTCCCACTCTCTCACACACAGACAAACACACACACACACACACACACACACACACACACACACACACACACACACACACACACACACACACACACACACACACACACACACACACACACAGTGTAAGAAACCGACCGCTTCTTCATTCAATTAGAAAAGAAGAAAGCAGATAGTCTTTGTCAGCCATGTGATAGCAATCACTGATCTGAATACGCACACGGAAACACAGGAAATGTATACTAATAGTGTGTGTGTGTGTGTGTGTGTGTGTGTGTGTGTGTGTGTGTGTGTGTGTGTGTGTGTGTGTGTGTGTGTGTGTGTGTGTGTGTGTGTGTGTGTGTGTGTGTGACTGTGTGTGTATGCGTCTGTGTGTATGCGTGTGTGTTTGTGTGGATGTGTGTGCGTGTGTGTTTGTGTGGGTGTGTGTGCGTGTGTTTGTGTGTGTGCGTGTGTTTGTGTGTGTGTGTGTGTGTGCCTGTGTGTGTGTGTGTGTGTGTGTGTGTGTGTGTGTGTGTGTGTGTGTGTGTGTGTGTGTGTGTGTGTGTGTGTGTGTGTGTGTGTGTGTGTGTGTGGGTGCGTGTGTGAATGTGTAAAGTAACTGTAGTGAGTGAGCAGCAGTCGACCTTGACGGCAAAAACTTCCTCTCCTCTTCTATCCCTACTTCCCTCAGGCTCGCTCCCTCTCTCTCTCTCTCTCTCTCTCTCTCTCTCTCCCTCCTTCTCCAGCCATCTATCTATCTACTGTCTTGCGCTCTCTCTCACTCATGCGTTCTCCTTTCCTTCCTCCTGCTCCTTCATCTTGTTCTTCTTCTGGGGCTCAACTGGTCTACCTCTAAGTGGTCTCAGAGGACCGCTCCCTGCTCCAATAACCCAGGAGGCCAGAGAGGAGCGAGGGAGAGAAGAGAAGAAAGAAGGAGAAGATAGGGGGGCGAACAAGGTAGGAGACAGTAACTGGATAGAAAAGTAAGGAGAGAGAAGAGTGGGCTTGTGTGAGTGAGGTGAACCATAGCCAAGAGAGAAAGTACCAGAACTCAGGAGTAAACTTGTGCTGCAACAGAGTGGTTTAATAGTAAGTCTTGGACTTGTGTTCTCAAACGAACAGCCAAAGGGGATCTCTACGTTCCTCAGCTCCTCAGCAGGAGGAACAACACGGACAGGGATAACCAGCAGACAATGAGCTGCTCCGCTGGGCCTACACACTGGGGGGCAGGACCTGCACACTGGTCTGCTCTGGGGGGGGGGGGGGGGTTCCTGCACACTGGTCTGCTCGGGGGGGGGGGGGGGGGGGTTCTACACACAGGTCTTCTCTGGGGGGGTGGGGGGTGGGGTGTCCTATTCTCTGGGGGAGGGAGGGGGGGGGTCCACTGACTCTTCAGCAGTGACAGTATGACAGCAGCTCTCAGCTCCATCCCCTCCCTCGATCAAATTTCCCCAAAACACATAGCTGGACTCCAGTTGACAGGGTGGTCTCCTCTCGCCTCTCTGAGGACAGAGACGGTGCCATTTAAAGAGACCCCGTCACCGTCACCACCATCACCACCATCCTTACCACTACCACCCCTCCCAGCCACCAGCCCAAACATCCGCCAAAACACCAGACACAAGGATCATTCTGAACGCTGTCTCTATCGCTCTCTGTCTCTGCACCTTGTCCTTACTTTAGGGGAATGTCTGACCAATGGAGTCAACAAACATGTGTGTATAGATGTGTGTGTTTGGTATAGATGTGTGTTTGTGTGTGTGTGTGTGTGTGTGTGTGTGTGTGTGTGTGTGTGTGTGTGTGTGTGTGTGTGTGTGTGTGTGTGTGTGTGTGTGTGTGTGTGTGTGTGTGTGTGTGTGTGTGTGTGTGTGTGTGTGTGTGTGTGTTTGTTAGGGTTGGCAGCAGAAGATACTTTGATGATTAGTTTACTGTATAACTTAACAGGGGTGAGCATAATTTGCATTTTTTTTAAGTAGTCATGTCTGCCCCTAATGAGGCAGGCTGCTAATTAGTCATTAGATATTCTTTTTCAATCTCCCATCACCCTCCTCATCATCAGTGTGTTGTTCTGGCTTCAGAGCCGTCGAGAGCAGTTGACGTGAGTAAGGTGTAATACGGTTCGGTCAAATTGATCTCATGGACACAGGACATTCCCTGTCTGACATCCGTTGATATTAACGCTCTTCAGATTAAACATCAGTTAAAAATATATTGGATCTATAGGAAGGAGAAATAAGTCTATGTTCACCATCCTTATAGATTCAAGCTGAAAGGATGGCGGTTAGGATTTGAATATCACCTCATTCCTCTACTTCCCATGTGGTTCTGCACCATCCGTCACAAACACAGCCCCCACCATCATCCCACCTTTTCGTGCTCCACGAAGTCTACGAAGGCGGTGCGCTCCACCTCCACCGGCTGCCCGTGGCGGTCGTACAGCGCCAGCACGAAGTGGAAGAAGTTGGACTTGCGCAGGTTGGAGGGAGGCTGCTTCTCGAAGTGGGCTCTGGACAACGCCACACCGCTGGGGAGAGAGACAGACGGGTCAGAGTGGGCTCTGGACAACGCCACACCGCTGGGGAGAGAGACAGACGGGTCAGAGTGGGCTCTGGACAACGCCACACCGCTGGGGAGAGAGACAGACGGGTCAGAGTGGGCTCTGGACAACGCCTCACCGCTGGGGAGAGAGACAGACGGGTCAGAGTGGGCTCTGGACAACGCCACACCGCTGGGGAGAGAGACAGACGGGTCAGAGTGGGCTCTGGACAACGCCTCACCGCTGGGGAGAGAGACAGACGGGTCAGAGTGGGCTCTGGACAACGCCACACCGCTGGGGACAGAGACAGACGGGTCAGAGTGGGCTCTGGACAACGCCTCACCGCTGGGGAGAGAGACAGACGGGTCAGAGTGGGCTCTGGACAACGCCTCACCGCTGGGGAGAGAGACAGACGGGTCAGAGTGGGCTCTGGACAACGCCACACCGCTGGGGACAGAGACAGACGGGTCAGAGTGGGCTCTGGACAACGCCACACCGCTGGGGAGAGAGACAGACGGGTCAGAGTGGGCTCTGGACAACGCCACACCGCTGGGGACAGAGACAGACGGGTCAGAGTGGGCTCTGGACAACGCCACACCGCTGGGGAGAGAGACAGACGGGTCAGAGTGGGCTCTGGACAACGCCACACCGCTGGGGAGAGAGACAGACGGGTCAGAGTGGGACAGAGGGGTCAGAGTGGGCATTGGACAAGGCAACACCGCTTGGGACAGAGACAGACAGGTCATAGGCTGATCGCTCAATCAATCAATCGATCAATCGATCAATCAATCCTGTAAAACCTGAGCCTGCATCTGAAGCACACAGGATGTGTAATCATGTGCTTATCAAAAGCAAATGAAGAAATATTCAGTGATATTCATAATACTAATAATGATTTTTATTACTATTATTAATTACAGACAAAACATAATTAATAATAAACATATTTCATTGTTAACATGAAAGTAGATCTACATATTACTTGGAATATATCATTGTTTACGCAAAATTGTAGTATGAGGGAGTTAATGAAAATAATTACGATATAGATAATGAACAAGTGTTTTTTTATTATTGTTGTTATTAATATTATCAACGCCCCATATAACCAAACAACTTCATTAATTAATTAAGCATATCCTCAGGGCAAAACACATGACTTTATATAAAATAGATCGAAAACAGCTCAAAACAAAGCAGAGGCCTCCAGTCCGACCTGCAGGGAATGGATCAAAAGAAATGAAAAGCTGCGCTTAAAGGTAATTAGCATTTTCCTCTGAAAGCGGCTAAGAAACATCTGTATATTATGGGACATTTTATACAAAACACGCATTGTTAATAAAAAAAATGAAAAAAAAGAAATCTGAAAGGATTTTACATTAGTTATTAAAACGTGTTGATTTAATAATGTGTCTGCTGTAGCTTTGTCTAAATGTATTGGTGGTCTTGAGTTGACCACAAAATAACTAAAATAGGAAAGAGAAATAGGGCCTAATTTATAAAAGCTAAAAGATGAAATCATCGCGTTGGACTGGAGGCCCGCCTGACGCAAAGAACCATCGGCTGAAACCAATACAGAGATGAGAGTCGGGCTCGCTTTTCAATCGAAGGAACATTTTAAAATGTAATGTTTTAATTCATTGATTTAATAATAAGGTTGACGGTTCAATTCGGCCCAAGTAGGTGTAAAAGCAGATGTAATCTGCTGTAAATATAAAGGCATATTTTAGGTGCAAGTCTTGGATTTACATTAACTCAGGATTAATAGAGATCCAGAAAAAAATAAGGATATTCCACATCTGTGTCAAACGCCTGTAACAGTAATAAATAATAAAATAAATTGTGTCATCAGTGTAGGTTATTATAATAACTATTTTACCGATGCCATCTTATTTGTAGGCTTGTGAATTAGACTTTGAGTGTTGAACAACTTTCAATTTTTTTTAGAACAAATACAGAACCATCGTTATTCGTCTATTGCATTTTTTTTATATTAGTTATTTCCAATAAATAAGAAGAAATGTCACTTTTATAATTATTTCAGGCATCATTACACATTATCATCGTTTTGGGGGTTTTAGCCCTTTTTTCAAAAGATATTTAGAAATTATTGTTTTTCTCAGAAGATAAAGCCCGATGCTAACTGTCATTTTCTTGGGGTGAATATAAGCTATTAAGAAAAAGACAAATTCAAGAATATATCAGATCATCAGAAAAACCGAACGACGTGTTCAAGTTAAAGTTTTGACCGCTCCTCCATCTCAGACCCTGTTTGATGTCTGCAGGTCTGAATGATCTCTGATTACAGTCTGGTATGTTGTCCTACTGAGGCGATATTAAAGGTTTTATTAAAGGTAAGAATTATGAAGTTAACGGAAAACTCTTATTTGCAACAAGTAGTTGAAGCGCTTCTTGAACTCCACGCGTCGAGCATTAGATGATTTCATCCGGAATATGATCGCTCGAGTTCTTCGGAAAAACCTTTGCGCTCCTGATTCCTAGAGAGTGCTCCACTACGGCACATGTCTACAGGCCTCTCTCGTTCCTGGTTGATCTTGTTCTTAAAGTAAGAGACACTTGAGAGGATTAGATTTGAAACAATACCTTTGCGCCGCTGCGTTGGCGTCCACGACCCCGACGTTCCTGACCCAGGAGCGCATCGGGTCCATCTCCTCCGCGAGGCTTCGGTCTTTTAATCCGCCAATTTCTCGAATCAGGTGCTCCTGAATCCCAAACATTTAAACACTAGTGCTCACAGCTGGGTGCCCTTCCCAACCTTTACTAACCCTGACCCTAACCTACAGTGTCCGAGGAGGGCTGGACTTCTTAACGAAAATGCACTCCGAAATCTGAACCTAAGAGCTTGAATTAATACAAGGATTGAACCCAAGACATAAACCCACTTAAACTCTGTTGCCTCGGGAGGGGTTCTCTTCCAGATTCCTCAGTTTTTCTTGTCAGGCTGAACAGATACAAGATAAATCCCACCGCTGATTGCGATCATTGTCCAAATGTTTCCACCGGCATCACTTCAGGCGCAGAGACCAACTGTGCGCTCTTTGAATCTCAAACCTTCACTGAATCGGCGTCCAAAACATTCTGGGGAGAAAAGTCGCCTACAAAGTCCTGCTCTGAAAGTAAAGATGAAGAGGATGAGATGCGCGCTGTAGTGTCGGCCGGCCGGTGTTGGTGGAGGAGACGGAGTGGTGGAGCAGAATGAGCCGCTGATGGAGGAGGAGGAGGAGGAGGAGGAGGAGGAGGAGGAGGAGGAGGAGGAGGGGAGGGGCCAGGGGACCGCTGGTGGAGGCGGATGCTCTTATTGGTGTAAAGTGCGTCCCTTGTTTGGCCCTCCGCCAGCTGGAGCACAGCTCTTGACTCCTGCGTTGCTCTTTCAACTTCTGCAGAGGAGTAGTCGGCTTCTTTGTCTTATGTTTGAATATAAAGTACGATGTGGCTGCATGGAGCCGAGTATATATCATATGCATAATAATTTAGTAAAAGTAATATAAAGTACGATGGGCCGCATCGAGCCTGAGCCGAAAAACTACAATGTATTGTAATGCTTGAGTGAAAAGCTGGTGGTTATATTTTTACGGAAGTAAATATGTATTGCAATACTGGACAAGAAAAGGGTTTGTCTTTCTTTATGGTTAAAAGTGTTAAAGGATTTAAGGTTTAGAATTATCTTATGGCCAAACGGATAAAGGTCCCGGACGCAGACGGTTACCCTGCTAGTACCGCCGTGGGCCGACGGAAAGGTGGTGCAAATCAAATCTGGTGAATTCATTTAATTTCATTCAATCATTCATTCAGGTCTTCACTGAGCAGAGCGTGTCTCGTTCATTCAGCCGCCGTCTGCTCGCGGGACAATGCGCGTGACGCGGAGGTTCAGAGGAATCAGATCAGCGTCACGCTCCACTCTGCTCCATCAGGCTCCACCAGTGGTCTTCTCCATCAGGCTCCACCCAGTGGTCCACTCCACCAGGCTCCACCCAGTGGTCTACTACATCAGGCTCCACCCAGAGGTCTACTCTATCAGGCTCCACCTGTGGTCTGCTCCACCCAGTGGTCTGCTCCGTCAGGCTCCACCCAGTGTTCTGCTCCACCCAGTGGTCTGCTTCATCAGGCTCCACCCAGTGTTCTGCTTCATCAGGTTCCACTCAGTGGTCTGCTCCACCCAGTGGTCGGCTCCACCCAGAGGTCGGCTCCACCCAGTGGTCAGCTCCACCCAGAGGTCGGCTCCACCCAGCACTTTGCTCCATCACACTTCACCGCCTTAGTGGTACCAGCAGAGCCTCCTAGCCCGCTCTGATTGGCTTCTCTTGTCCAGGCCCAGATTTATTAGAATCAAACACCTTCATTATTTAAAACGGAAACTTTCCTCAACATCACGATATGTTAAACCCAACGTTAGAGCGGACCGAGGAAATATTTTTGAGGGAGGGGACTCGAGGAGAGGGAGGAGGTTTTATCAGAACGTTATTTTATTACATCATAGACGCTCGTTCCCCATCACTGGATGTTTTCCTGAACCCTGGTTCTCCTATTGTCTCTGCTAAGAGCGCGAGCCCGGAACAATGAACCAGACCCCCCCCCCCACACACACACACACACACACACACCCCCCTTCCCGCCAAGCGGCCATCTGCCAGCGGGAGGCCGTCAGATGTCGGCCCGCGCGCTGCGGCGGAATCCTCAGCCTATTCAGTCGCATTGATTGACAGCTGTACTTAACCCGCAGCATTACGGAATAGGCGATATGATGATAAACGAGGCGCGGTGAGACACTATCATAAGATTAGGATTCCTTTAGCGCCCGATGAGAATATCAGACCTACACGCAATCAGGCTGATGAATGTAAAATGCAACATGCCATTTATTGAGCACCATTACACTTGTAGACTGGACATCTTCCACACGTGTGAAGTGGATCGTCCACTTCATCAATCTCACCGATACATTGTTACTCCAACACGTAACAATGAAAAGGACTATTTAGAATGAATACCTGTTTCGAAACCAGCCCCTGACCCATCAGGCCGCTCCCTTAACAGAACCGCTGAGGACGGGCTGTTCAGAAACAATCATCTGCAAACAGGCCGAAAATCAACTTGTTGAGAGAGCTTTAATAATCCATCATCAACAACTTTCGGATTTATTCGATCGAAAATAGCAATCAGCCCTCCCGAAGTAGCCTATGTCCCAGGTAGTTACTGCCCCTTAATCACATGTCGCTAAAGACCCGGACGTGACGTAAATGCCTGCATGTCATTCGGTGGAGCTGGTGCCGGTGGAGGATCTGGGGATTAGAGAACCGCAATGCTTCTGATCAATGGCGCCCTGAGACGGTCAGCGCGTGTTCCGGGGGTGGGCCAGGAATCAGTGACTGCTAAAGCGGACAATGGGGTATCGTGTGCCACTCGTCCTCCCCTCGCCCTCCCCCCCGGGTCCCTTGGGGCCCCGCCACTCACCGCGGAGGGCAGTCAGTCCCGGAGGTCAGGGGGGGCGTATAGGGGTCGGCCGCAGACGGAGCAGCTGGTTCCCGTCCCTTCTTCCCAGTGTGGGGAACAGAACCAGCCCACCGCGTCCCATCGATCCATCTATTGATCTGTTGACTTATTTCAGTAAGAACGTGAAGACCCTCGTGAACATCTGCACTCCGCAGTAAGACTGGGACGACCCGCCCCGGTCCTTGTTCTAGTCCGCGAGGGGGGCTATGAGTAGTCCGTGAGGGCGGCTATGTGTAGCCTATGCCTAGAACAAGCAGACCTGTAACGAGCAGACCTAATCGGAACAGAAGGGATTCACGGGCCGTTTGCGTGCTTGGAAGCTGCGCAACGGATCCGTAACGCAGTTCGATTCCTCCGGGAAACTTTTTATTCCACAACAAAAGGTCCACTTGGACGAAATTCCATCCATTATTTATGAATTTAGGAACAGAACCAACAAATAAAAGATGTCGGTAGGCCTATGTCTATAGGCCTGTATGTGGCTAACCCTCTCATTCCCCCGCCACATAATCGTAGTAGTAGGATGTATGCCTACAAACCTAATAAATCACTTTTGTGTTCAGATGTTGACAGCAAATTCCCTCATGAAAGCAGCAGCGATGCCGTGGAATATCTGAATCTAGTGAGCATGAAGTAGATCTACAGCTTCAAGTGCTACAACAGCGCCCTCTTTTGGCTACTAGCATTTTAACAAGCGCAAAACAAAGAATTTGATTGAATGCGGTACTTGGTGTGATTTCCTTCGTATCCTTAATATATTAGCTCTAAAGCCATATTTTCAATACTTTGCAATAATATCACAAATACAAAATGGTTTCTTATCATTTGTTTAATATCTACATAGATATAGGGGAGAGTGGGCTAAGATGAGCAAATCTTTACTCATGTCCGCAAGGAAATATATGAAAAAATGTATATGTATGATAAAATGATAACATCTATCTTTATTTCAGGGGGTCCACTTTCAATCAAAAAGGTTAACAATCCATTTATGAAAATTTGACTTCACAAAAAAGAGTGGCGTTTTGGCTCCACTTCCCCTAGCGTTGGGGCTAGTTAAGCCAGTCGGGGTTAAATTTACCAGTTAACTTTTTCAAGTTGAATGTATTTTCCTTTTCCAAATAGTCTTATGTATTTGCTTAGGTAACTTTACAAAAATATATAACCTGTCAATATTTCTGTATTTTGCAACTGCTCTGATGGATTTTCTTGGCTGCTCTCTCCATTTAATTTCTCTCTCTTTCTTGGCATGATAGCTATTCTACAACTACATTGAAATAGCACGTTATACTTTAGAGACGGAACTTAACTTCAGTGCATCATGGTGGGCTGAGACGAACGACTGGCTCAACTTAACCAACAGCATGTGGCTCACTTTGCCCCACAGCAACGATTTTGGAAAAAACTGCCTAGTTTAACAATTCAGGCTAATCTTTATCTAAGTTATTCCCATGGTTTATAACTTGGCAAATCACAAACATGTGAGACATGTATTTGTATGTGTGAATAAATTAGATTTGACATATATCAGGCATTATACCTGATATGCTAAAACTTACTTTGACAAGCAAAAAAACATTAATTGTGTTCACATCTTATGCGTGAATCTTGATGAGATGTGTTTAATCAACTAGAGCAGGGGTTCTCAAAGTTTTGACAGCTGAGGGCCAATTTAGGAACCCAGAATTTGACTGAGGGCCGCCCGCCAAAGGAAAAAATTGTTGGCGGGAAACGCCGTCAGCATCCCAGTGGTGAAAAAAAACATTGCACCGTGGACCTCTGGGAGTGAGGTCAAGTGAGGTCTAAATCACGAAACTGAGGTTCATCCCTTCAAAGTAATGTACAGTCGGATTCACAAATGTAACAGGATTTAATTAATTAAAAAAAAAAATTTTTTTTTTTACTTACCTCTGTATGTCATTGCAGGCCGCCAGGAATGTTTCTGCGGGCCGCCATTGGCCCGCGGGCCGCGCTTTGAGAACTAATGAACTAGAGCTTTATTTCAAGTCTGCTGCAGCATGTCAGTACAAACGTGAACTAACCACCACGCAGCATGGCTACGTGAAGGGCTAAGTAGGCATTCCAGCCTAGCGCTGGGCATGCTGGGAACTGAATATCTTAATGTTACTAGCTCATAACATCACAAATTGTGGAAAAGAAAACACTTGCAACTTTACCATTTACAACTGCTCCATCCCAGCCAGACATAAATTATGGGTGCACTGCTTCCTGAATTTATGTAATGTTAGTTGCATAAATACAGGGGCTTGGTACACTGGCTCATCTTACCCCAATCTCTATGAAATAACTATATTATATCATAACAAACCAGTTTAGAGTCCACAACTTTTTCATTTTCTTCCAACCGGCTTTAAAATAGTTCTTATCAGCTTGCTCTCAGTGCTACGTTAATCTGATTGGCTACGGGTGTTTTCTGTCCACGTATGGATTCTAATCCACTGATTGCAGCAGAGAGCCCGTCTTTCCTGTGATGCTGAAGGTGGACCGGTAGCCCTGGACCAGGGGTCTGCTGCGTCCACACCAGGACGGGCCATGCTGTCCTCTAGCGTTGTGACTGGTTCTCCTCCTGCATCACATCTGAGACGCGGGCCGAGAGAGCAGCTTGGGCAGCATCTTCCTCCTGTGTTCCACTAGCGTGTCAGTGGTCCAGGATCTCCTGCTTAATGTTCTGGTGTGAGCTCCTGCCTGTCAACATTCACTGCCTGAGCAGATAAACACTGGAACCGCACCTCAGAGGGGTCTACACTCAAGTCCAAATGCCAAGCTGTGTCTTGGGATTCAACCACAAATCAGATCTTTCTGAAAGAGGTTCAACTGGAACTAGATATACGTTACTCTTTTTTAATCCAGAAGTGTGGGACCGACCACAAGACCGGTTTATTGAGCATTGCTCAATAAACAGGCGGACAACATCAATAAACCCGCCCTTGGGTCTAGTATTCCCACCAGTGCCACCTGCTTCTTCCTCTTGGTTTTCAAGTGAGCTCCTCAGTTAGCTTTACTGTGCTCCACCTCCTCTGTGACATCAAGCACTGAACCACGTCATCTTCAGCACCATTGCTCCTGAATCTCTGGTAAGATCTGACATGCTTTTCCATGTTTTATACTGAGCTCTGTAGGCTAGGGACGTTCATCTGTTCTTCAAGGACAATGCTATCTCGATGCACAGTCTCCAATATGATACGTCAACGATACTTTTAGTTTGAAACGATTCGGTCGGATTGGGTTTGAAATGTCTATGTGATTTGGCTTGATTCTGTTTACAACCATTTGATGCAATGCCATTTGATACACATATATTTCTTAGATTCATAAATGCATAATACCAAGGTGGGTACCTGGTACTGACCTTTTAAAACTGGCCGATATCTTGTACAAATAAGACTTCTTTGATTACAGTAATAAATGCAAATGCCAGTTTCCACAAAAAGAGTACTAATTTTGAATAACCAATAAAATAAATAAAAGTACTGAATAAATTCAATCCAGAAATAAAAAAATAGGGTTAGGGTCACTTAACAATAGGGTCACTTAACAATTAATGGTATATTTTGTTAACAAAAATGTATGCAATAAAATACAATTGCAGAAAATATGTAATACTTAACTTATATATACTTAAATTTATGAAGATACAATTGACATAATAAACAAGTTTAGAGTTCAAAATGTAATTCTGCATATAAATTGTAAATCTTAATGATTTTCCTTTCGTTCGCGAAATCTTCTGCGATATGCGGTAATTTCCCCCTGATATACAACATTGTTGCCAACAAGGATCCGTTTGTAACGTTCATAATACGGCAATTTAAAAGTAAATCTTCCAGATTGCCACTTTCAAGTATTCAAAAATATCCCGTCAACAAAACGGGAGCTGCAGGGCACCCTGCACGCAGTGGTAGCACCGGCACCCCCCTGTGGCGAGAAATAATAGGGCTTGTACATCAGAGGGCGTCATGGGATTTTCTGTTGGCAATACCAATCACAGAACCGAAACCTACTTATTCCGAGGCAGAAAACAAGTGTCCAATTATTTTATTAAAGTCAAATAAAGGCAGGCAGACAAAAATACAATAATAAATTAACTATTCAAAACAAATCAAGCCAGGGATCAGGCAGGCAGAATCCAACCGAAAGAATAGAAAATAATAGAAAGTCCAACTACATTGAACTACATCCAGATGGTTGGTCCAGTGTTTGTCATGGTATATTGACAGATTGATATTTCTCTCAAAAATATTGCAGAACTTGACCAGTGCAATATAGGTGAGAGCAAATCGTACTAGACTACTTATGTGAGGAAGGTGACATGTGACAGATCTTGATCTTATTTAATTGCCTCTATTACCTTATTAGACCACATGATATCAAAGCCAACATTATCACCTTAATGGACCACACATTCATGGTGCAGAATTGTCTTGGGTTCATCACTGCCACACTGGTTGCATTTCAAATTATTCAAATTGTTCTTTACTAGATGTGATGTTGATGCACAACAATTTAAACAGAAGCCATTTTGCTCTACAAAACCTTCTGGCCTGAAACCAGTTGTTAAATGGGGTTTGCCTGCATTCAAGTGATGACGTACATGTGACTGCCAGTCACAAGGACTGCCAGGAAAACATCAACCCTTACTGGAATTACAAGCCATCAGAAAAAAGATCTGTCAAACATAACTCTCATGATCAAGCAAAAGATTATTTATTAAGTGAATTTCAATATAAAAATATTATTAATGCTATAAACACTAATTTCAAACACGTACCACAATCAACAAAGTTATGTGTAGATTGTTCTGGACAAGTGACACAAAGATCAATGCTAAAATGATATGAGAATGTACTGGAAGTGACATTTACATGTGACATCATCTGTACAGAAATAGAATCCATGTAAAACAAGATCCAGATGACAACATAATCCTACCATTCTAGTTGTACAAAGCAAGCTTAGCACAGATAGATACATTTCATCTCTCTGAGGAGAGGTGAAACTTATAAAATACATTAGAAATGGACATGGAACACCTTTAAGCAGAGTTTGGTTAATTTTATTTTGTGTAAAGTGTATACAATTCTTGGTATTGTTGAGCCTTAACCCACTAATGACTTGATCTACTTTTACATTTTAGTGTGAATAAAAAGTTACAACATTGATTCGATTTGGAAACAATAGTGCATCCTCTCTTGGTATTATGGTTTCCAGTAGAAGGGTGGGTTGGTTGGGACGACCAATCAACACGGTATCCAAGTCTTTAAACCCATGACTTAACCACAGTTAACAATTATCTGTAATTCATCAGCATACAGACGCAGCCCAGCATAACAAACTACTAACTAAGACCTCCCCACACTCACGTTAGAAACACCTTTTAATCGCTGCTCAAATGAAGGTTGAGATTGGGACCAAAAGCAAAAGGTGTTGAGTAAATTCAACTGTGTTATTCAAATCATTGCCTCCCCGATGGTTAACCTTAAATAGTAATCTGGAGGAGAACTTTGAATCAGACCTCTTGAACAGGCAGTTTGCTCATAAGAGAAGACATTCAACATGCATCAGGTGGTTTGCTTCATTCAAGGTGTCTGCTGTCAACAAATGTATGATCTGTATGATGATCAATAAAACAATTTTAATAATAAGCAACGCCTGCTAGCGTACCACCCAAAATCATTGAAATGCCATTCAGGGCCGTGCTCAAACCCGTGTCAGGCGCAGGTTTGAGCATGCACCACGCCTTCCTTCGCCAGTGGCACGTTGGATTTCAATTGTCCAATAAGTCAGCCTATTGGTTCCCTCTGCAGATCACTCTGGCCTCCAGCCAGCTGAACCTCGCTGCAAAAAATCACAGGAATGATGGCAGCGATCAGCGCGGAACGGAGAGAGATTCCACTCAACACAAACAAGAATTCTGAAACAGACTGAATAGCTAAGATGAACGTTTGACAGCAATTTGGACTGAAGGCTTTTTCTCAGAATTCACTTTAAGACACAGAATTCAACATCTCGATGGTCTCACAAGGGGACATAGGGGAGATTTTCAGAACACATGACAATTCATACTAATCTCTGGACTGCTCTACACCCCCCCATTGCAACCACAACCCTAACTAGAGAAGGGATTAAATAACAATTAAACTTCACTTGATAAAAGTAGACCTTATTGATAATAATCATCCATATTTTCTTTCTATTGATCAATAATAGTTATTAGTTTATGGGAACTGCTATGGGACTAACTGACATTTATAAACGGCAGAATATCCCTGCTCAATGAATAAGCCCTAAATACATGGGAGTAAATTAACTAGGTAATAACAGGATCTACCATACAATTACAATTAGGGCATTTAGCAGACTCTTTTGTCGCTTCATCCAAAGCGACTAACATTGGTTAATGCACACATTGACACACCGACGGCAGAGTCAATCATGCAAGGCGACAGCCAGCTCGTCAGGAGCAGTTAGGGTTGAGTGTCTTGCTCAGGGACACATCAACATTCAGCTAGGAGGAGCTGGGGATCGAACTTGCAACCTTTCGGTTACAAGACAACTGCTCTACCTCCTGACCTAAGCCGACCTGTGCCGACCCATGCGACCTTGCTCACCGTACGGTGAGCAAGTGGCAATGCACTGCAAACATTAAAGTTAAAGCAGAGCACACTAACCACTAATCATCTGGCAGAGTCCAGATGGTTGGTCCAGTGGTTGTCAAGGTATATAAACAGATTTATATTACTCTCAACCATATTGCAGAACTTACTCTGACCAGCGCAATATAAGTGAAAGCAAATCGTACAAGACTACTTCTGTGAGGATGGTGACATGTGACAGATCTTGATCTTAGTTAATTGCCTCTATTACCTCATTAGACCACATGATATCAAAGCCAACATTATCACCTCAATGGACCACACATTCATTGTGCAGAATTGTCTTGGGTTCATCACTGCCACAATGGGTGCATTTCAAATTATTTAAATTGTTCTTTACTAGATGTGATGTTGAAGCACAAAAACTGAAACAGAAGCCATTTCGCTGCAGAAAACCTTTCTGGCTTCTTATTCAGGCGTGACGGTAGCCTGACAGTCTTAAGTCTTATGGAGTTAAATTAAGTCAAATTAAGTTTTTTAGCTTTGACTGCTGAACCTACAAAGAAAGAGAGTGGAGGGAAATAGACGTTGTGGTCTTCTTTGTACCGGGAGCCTGTGAGTTTCTCCACAATGCTGTTTATGTCTCCAGCTTGTCTAAAGCCCCCTTTAACACAGAGGTCCCTGCTAAAACACTTGGATGACCATTCAGGCACCACTAGTGATGTTCACTATTCAAACATGGAGATACGTTCTGGAAAATTTCCGTTGTGTGACCTTTCAAACAAGGCTGGCCAACGGTGGAACTCACGGGCCACAGGACTGTCCAGCAGATGTTTCTGCTGCACTCCACAACGTCAAATAAGCTGTATTGATGTTGTTATGGGATCACCGGATCCCAATCATACACAATCCCATGCAGGACATCTTCAGAGTATCACCTAGCGCTTCTGGTGCTCCTTATTTCAGATCTTTGGGAAGCTATCCACACTCATTCTGTGTAATGAATTACAGCATTACACAGAATGAACATAAAAAATGACATTAGCTTCCAGTGGCATCTCTAAGCTCGCCACTATTGTCACTATTACTTTTTCTGATGCACTTCAAAGTCACGACGAAGGGACTAATGTAGAGATCGATTTGCTCACAAGACACAAAGCCATTGCAGTCTTAATAATGTAATCTATAAACCTAAAACATACTTTTTTTTTAGCATAAACATGCTTTCACTAAACACATTAGAATACATAGAGAGATTGGTTATTTTAATTTAATCAAAAATTAATTATACATTTGCCCTATTTCAGCATTTTGAAAATGATGCGTGGGGAATTCAAACCAATCTGATCTTTGGACTGTCCTTTGGACCTACAACTTCTCTCTTCAACATTGTTTCATGAATGAATCGAAATAGGTTGCTGCTCCCACACAGATCTTTGACTGAACCATTTAACCATTGGCATTCTCTTACTAGTAATTGCTTAACCTTCAAATCCTTCTACAATACTTATTTGAAATAAAAACATTTATCTTAACCATCTGTAACATCCCCACAGCAACACAAAAATTAAAGCAACAAACAGATCGCACATTTAATCAATTTGTGCCATTTAATAGCATGTCCTTAACATCATTGCAACTTTCCAGTAGTGGCCCCAAATGAACGATACACGTTTAAAAGGGACATATTATACCACCAAGTGTGAGTGTGATTAGCCTTAGATCAGATCTAGGTGGACGCGCCCACTAGTGATGTCATATGGGGCAGAATTTCGAAATAGCTTGTAAGGCTAATCACACTAACACATGGTGGCATTATATGTCCCCTTTAAAAAAAGTTGGATAAAATGGAAAATAGATCACATGCACAATGGTTTGCTTCACAATTTGTCTTTTTATAATGTCTAATTTAATCACATCATTAAATCAACTTCTTACATGATTTGAAATCATCTATTGAATTCAATAAATGCAACCATGGCGTAAACCATTCAGTTTTTCCTCTGGCCAAGAAAACATTGATTGTATGAAGTACAAAAAGGGGCAGAGAGCACGATTTTACATAAAATTCCTTCATTTATCCCACATTTTCACATTTTTCAAAACTTAAATTCCAGTGTGCTGTTGATCGCAGCTCAGCAGAGTCTCCTACTACTCCGCGAAGAGCAGATGGCCGGAGAAGTAGCTGTCTTTGTTAAGGCCGTTTCCTCCAGAGTTGGCAATCAGGTAGACGAGGTCGCCCTTCTTCAGCGAGAGGAGGGTGCTCCCTGAGGCAGTGAGGTAGCCGCTCTGCTTGGTGGTGTACGAGTGGAGGATCAGCTCCTTGTTGCGCTTCAGATCCACGCTCCCGGACTTGCCGTGGATGGTGCAGTGGAACTGGAACTCGTAGACGCCGGGCTGCTCGCAGGTGAAGATGCCCTTCTTGACGTCGTACGCGTTTTGCCCGTTGTAGATCACACTGCTGAAGACGATGGGCACGTTGGCCTTGGGGTAACTCTCGCCCAGTCGTACCGAGAAGCCGACGGCGGGCGTGGACCCGGGAGGGCCGGGCGGACCGCGGGGGCCCTGGGGTCCAGGCGGGCCGCGATATTCTGATGGTTAAAAGATAAACCACATGGTTCTTATCGACTGACAGCCCAGCATGATAGAGGCATAGCTAATGCATCTGCTCATAACTAGCTTATACTGCTCCAAACTAGCTCATACTGCTCCAAACTAGCTCATACTGCTCCAAACTAGCTCATACTGCTCCAAACTAGCTCATACTGCTCCAAACTAGCTCATACTGGGATACAACTGGCTACTCAGACCTACTAGAAGTTAAATTGGTAAAATACATTTGAAAGGGAAGTTGGCCATCCTAACCTGTGCTGCGGCTAAAGGGCTGGAGCTCATGGTGGTTCAAACGTTTAACTGGGGTTATTTTACTTTCTGAAATAAGGAACACACTGGCCTTACCTGGGTCTTGTGGTTTTCTTGTGGTTGAATCAGCCTCCTCATCCTCTGTAGAAAGGAACCATGAATAAGAGTCAGAGTTAAAAGGAAGCAGCGGTGAGTGCTTGTGCCATTCCATCCTTAGGGAGCATCCACCCACCGTTCTCTTTCCATGGGCTGAGGTCAAAGCTTGGGATCTTCTCACACTTGGTGTAGCCAGACCGGGGCTGGTATTCAAAGGGTCTCTCTGGGACTTCAACAATGCCCGTGTTGTCACACATTATGCGGGCAAGCGATGCGCTCATCATGGATTTCCGTTGGGTTCCTGTGAAGACCCCGTCGTTCTCCCACCAAAGTCTGGAATGGACGTTCATTCATTCGTTCAGCCTCGCAACACAACTACTTTGTTCATATCTATACAATCTAAACCCTCAAATCGTGACGCAGAGGGTGTGGTATGAGTGTAGAGAGAGAGGGGGCAGTATTGTAATTACCTGTCTCCCTGGCGGATGTTTTGGAACTGGACGCTGATGAGACAGGCGAACAGGTCGCCCACCCGCCCTCCCGGGACGAAGGGCTCGGCCACGCCACCCAGGAACACGTCGATGTTGTCAGGAGTGCCGTAGAGGTCAATCAGGGCCTCGGCCAGCTCAGTGTTGTTCAGAACTGCTGCCAGCTCATCCACGTCTCTGGGCTGCGAGAGCTTGCAGAACTTGCGCCAGTCGTTGTATCCTTTTACACAAGAATAAAAAAAACATATCAAACATTTTTATCTTTTTTTTTGTATCTGTCTAATTCCGGCCTGAATTACACCAAATGGTTCCAACTGATATGACCTCATGACTTCATGACCTAGCCAAAACCTTATACAGGCGATGTCGGTATATTTATCACTAATAATCATGGGGAGGCCAGCGTGGGAGTGGGGGGGGACCAGAGTGGGATGGAGTGGGGGGTGAGGGGGGGGGGGGGGGGGGGGTTACCTGGAAGGCCATGGTCACGACCCCTCTGCAGGTTCAGGGCTGCCAGGTCTAGAGCCAGGTCATCAACGAACTTGAACAGACGGTCTCTCAGGTCGGTGTTCATCATGTTGTCCTGAGTGTTCAGCTTCGCCCTCTGACCCACCAGCCCTCGGAGGATCGGGTCCACACCCCCTGAGAGGCAGAACAGGGTCACAATAATAAGAATAAGAATAATAGTAATAAGAATAATAAATGCAATTCAAGCCCTTTTCCCTGGCTCAAGCACACTTTACATGAGGGCATCAGTATAATCCACACAGTCGACATCCAATAAAAAATAAAACGGGGGACACAGAGGTCAACAAGGTCAGAAGACCCAGGTACAGGTGTACCCCTGGTCTGTAGTCAGGTTCGGAATGGGTAGAATAAAAGATAAGGTGTACCTTCAAAAACAATTCTCCATGGAGCGAAGAAGGCCTTGTGCAGCATCACGTTGCCGAACTCAGAGTGTTCCTTGAAGTTCTCGTCCAGACGGAAGATGACGGGCTGGATAGCGAGGTGAGCGAAGCGGTAGGCCGCCGTGGCAAACACGTTGGAGATGCTTGGGTCCACGGCCTCACTGTACCCAGGGTAGGTGGACAGCCGTTTGGCGATGACGCTTGGTCCGACAATGTGCCGCAGGTAATCCCGGAAGGTAATCACCTAACATTGGAGTGGAAAGGCGCCAACTGTGAGTATGATCAGTGGGACAGATTAAAAAGAGATCTTTGTTGGTATCAGTCCTACCTGGAAGTACCCCCCCATGATTTTGCGGGCCTCTTGGTACAACCTCTCGCCGCTCCAGTGGGGGTTGAGCTTAGCGAGAGCGCGAGCCAACCGGTTATGTTCCCGCATCAACAGCGTGTGCAAGGAAGTCAGCGCAATATTCTCGTTGGTTCGTTCGTCACCTTGGAGACATGACACAAAACCAAAAGGTCACGGCTGCTAATCGCATGATCACATCCTCACACGCTTCCAAACTTGGAAAGATAGAATGATTTTTTCCTGGTGAAACTGGTTAACTGCATTATCATAATACAATTTGGATGTCACAAAATATCCTCTTGGAGAACAAAATCAGCAACCTCCGGGCAGATACAGAGAGCCCTTTAGGGCCAGCAAGACTGAATGCTGATGCTTTATTTCAGCTCAGCGCTAGGGGAGCTACAGGTATCTAAAGCTCAAGAACCAACATGTTCTTTAAGGGGAACGGTCAAGCTCTCATTTATTTATACCAAGATTACTGCTTCATACGTATGTTGATAAAAATTGTTGAATGCAACATTGACTCTAAATATTACAAATATTGCGTTAAAGTTAGATAATGACCTTTGGACCAATGACGTCAAAGGTCCAACATGTTGGACCTTTGACGTCATTGATCTGATTTGGAGAAGGTCCAACATCTCCTTTGTGGTAACGGAGAAGAACCATTAAGCTTTTCACTGCTTTTTACAGTTTTTGATTTGATCTTTCGCTTTTAATTTGCTCCGATGTTTTCCTCTTACCAGCAATGAAGCAGGGGACCTCTTGTGCGTCCGTTTCGCCGGTGATGGCAGCGCGGTTGGAGCACATGTTGTTGGTCATGCTGGTGAAGGGGAGGAGTTCCCGACCGCTGTCGTTGTACATGGCGTTGACCCTCAGGAGCCCAAGGTCGCTGCTGAGGTCTCGCAGTTTGGTGGCTAGGCTGACGTCTGATCCGTAGACCTGCCCTGAGTCGATGTAGGCGGTGAGGGTGTTCAGCTGCTGACGCACGGCCCGGCCTCCAAACAGGAAGCCCGTGTTCCCCGAGCCGCATGCCGCCGCCGAGCGGAAGAATGGCATGCACTGCGGGCTATCCGAGTTCTTCAGGCGACGGTCATTTTCTGGGAACTTTAGTGAAGGTGAGAAGAGACAAGACGGGCTACATGAATGATGTGGATCTAGGATGGGACCCCCCTCTAGTGCCGTGTATGTTGCTGGATTTACTGACCACCATAGGGAAGCAGGGCTCCTTCCTGTCACACGTCTTGGCGCAGTCGATCCCGTCGTTGAAGGAGCGGATGACGGGGATGTGCGGGGTGAAGGTGAGGTCGTGGTCGGTCCACTGACCGAAAATGGTCACCAGGTGGGTGTACAGTGGGTCACTGGTCAGGGCATTGGTCCGTGCGTCGAAGATTTGGTTTGACACTTTCCGCACCTGGTCAGACGAAGGGGATAATTGGTGATCTTGGTCAAACAACAAACTAAGTAGAAAATGGAAAAACTCTTATCTCTGCTCCAAATATGTCAGAATAATTAAATGGTTTATTATTTACCAAAGGGAGGAGGTGGTTGTTCTTCTTGACTTTGGGGTCCCAGCCGGCGGGCAGGGAGAAGCCGTCTTGGTACTTGGCGGGCAGCCAGCGGGTAAAGGGGATGTTGGCTGCGCCCAGGCGGCTGTTCTTCCTGAAGGAGGAAGTCACACATACCTGGTTGGCCCCACGCTTACCCACACACACACTGGATAGACTGATACAGACCGGCTCACGTCAGTAGAGCAGAGGTCAAGAGACAGAGTGTGGTGTTCTCCAGCATCCTAACAACACTTACAGGGCCACACTTAAAGCCCTGTGAGGCCACTAAAGGTCTCAGGACCGACTCAAAGGGGTTAAAAAATAAACAATTACTTGTTGTTGCATTCGCTGTTGGTGGTGCGAAACCTCTCCAGGTTGGGCGTGGTTTTGCAAGAAGGGGAGCGAAGCCTCGCAGAGCAGCCTGTTATATCAGCAATGGTTTTCAGGTCTTCTTCCATAATCAGATCTGAGTGATGGAAGCAGAAAGGAAGAGGTCAGCCAACCAGCAGCGCCCGGCAGGTATGGTGGAGGTACTGGTTATGAAATCATGGGTCTACCTGTGGCGTTGATGGAGCGCTTGTGCACACGGTGCTCCTGCAGAGACCTCTTCTGCAGCAGCTGGATGGCGTGGTCCATGTAGTCTGAGGCGCGGACGGCGGAGCGGGACAGACCAGACGGCTGTTTGAGGAGCCTCAGGATGTCTGAAGGGCTCACTCTGTTCCTCCGAACACGAGAAAGGCTCCTACGAACAGAAGGAGAGGCCTTTTCTGTTAATCAATCCTATGACCACTTCATGTTTATCTTGTGTGATGAATCCATGTTTCGGTAATCGATTTGGGACACTTACTCTCGCCTTGAGTACTCGTAGTCCTGATCCACCTTCGCCATGGCCTCCTTGACGATATTCTCAATGAAGACCCTGTGGTCACCTGAAGAGAAATGGATGCCCATCTCCTTATTTAGCAATAGAACTTTCACATTAAGGCGTGTCAATAAGTTATACTTAATCATTTATTGTTTATGAGCTCCATTACTGATTGGATCTTTTTTTTCAGATTATATTTATTTTTGTTTGTCATTTAATTAGGGATATAATTTAGCCAACACAGTCACTTGCAGTTCTGAGAGGCGACCAGGAGGTGGCAGTGCCCCCGTAACAACATCTTGCTATGAGTGGGAATTATCACAGTTGGTTTTTTCGATTTTAACAATGTATTACCAAAGTGGAACACCAAAGTAGCCTTCTATTTTTCTACCTTTTCCATGCTTTTTTTTATAGCTTTGAAAGCCATAAAAAAAAAAGAGTTTTGAATGATATTGGATTTTGAAACCCAAAATCCAAAATGTGCAAATTTTTCTGTTAATGGTAACATTTTGGTAACAAAAAAAATTATATTAAATTTTTGTAAAATAATGTACTATTTTATTTTGTAAAATAATGTATTATTTTCCATTAACTGGACCCCCTTAGGAGGGGTTTATCCCCGTCACGTCACTGACCCCTCTAACAGAGCATCTGGCCCCAGGCTCCCATGTCATAAGGTAGAACTGCCGCTGCATAGATTATCACAAAAAAAATTATAAGATGGAGCACTTACCAGTACTAGCATTGCACTGCAACCCCACCAGAGCCACAGTCAGCAGACAAAGAATCTCATACATATCTGAAAAAGGTTTACAGTGGTTATGTTTAATCTACATGTAGAGGCCTACCAAATACACTGTATGACCAAATATAATGTAGTTTGAAATGTAGGATATGTGTTAGGAAATACCAACCTGCAGTGTCCGTCCCTCCCCAAGACAATACTCATAACATGGGTAGGTTATGTTTTTATACTTTAGAGAGAGACACACCCCTTCTGGGGTAGGCCTACTTGACCTGGGGCAGGCCTACTGATGCCTGTGTCACAACAACTATTTCTGTTTGAAAATAAAACGATTTTGTAAGAAGTTAAGGAGAAAGGAGAAAATAAAGAGAAATAAGGAGAAATTTAGTAGAAATAACCACAAATAACATAAAAGCTTATTTTGTCTCTACGTACAATCTGCCACATTTTATCGGCATGTATTGACCTCTGTTTTCCACTCACCAAGTAACGACAAGGAAGTTTGAAGAACTTAGTACATTGTTTCCAATACAAATGGCTTGTCGAACAGATATCCATATAGTGTGACTTCATTTGAGAAACCCTTTATTGTACTTTTCTATATGTGTCTATTTGTTCCTTTCTTCACTTTGGATATTAAGGGGAAATCACCTAGCGACCTGGCATTGGAACTCATTAAGTCGATAATTACTGGTATGCAGAATGTCCAATGACACGGGTGGCGGTAATCCACACCCTTCAAGGTTATTTGGTTGTAACAAAAAGGACGGCAATTAAAATAATACTCATAGTAGTTATACTAATAGTCTACACCCACTTTGAAAATGACCTTGTTGATGAGCATGGTTGAAGGGTTGAAAAGCGTCTGTTATACATTTATATAGAAAAACAATTTGATTCAGAAGGAAAGCAAAGACACCAGACACACAAAAAACATAGATGGAATTATTGACGATAAACATTTTGGTTTTCCTCATAACTGAAGTAATGCAGGAGAGCAGCATTCTTCCTTTTCAATGTAACTGGGTGTGTGACCTCCGCACAGCGTGTGGCGCAAGCAAAATAGTAGAGATGGAAAATGTCCACTGTCTAACAGAATAGGTTTATTATTATCTTTTTATAGAAAACATCTTGCGATGCACCTTTTATAACCTGGGTTCATCAGGTGTTTCTGGTCTTGCACCAGACACCGACTCCCAGGCAACCCAGCCGGAATTGATCAAGATAAGCACTACGTCACCCACGCCTCTCCTCTCCTGATCGGCTGCCTCTGCGACCATTGTTGTTGCCCTTCGTTTGCTTGCTCCTGTTATGCCCAGCATGTTGTAGACCCTACAGAGGGACTGGCCTCGAACCCTCTGCTCCCTACTTCGATGGGCTCACACCTCGCTCGCCCACCCGTTGGAGAGGCACTGCTCCACCAGCTCGGCGTACTTCGCTCTATCCCTCTCGTTGGCTTCCTCGATGCGCTCTTCCCAAGGGACGGTGAGCTCCAAGAGGATGATCTGCTTTGAGGCTTCGGAGAGCAGAAACATGTCCGGCCTAGGTGTTGTGATATTTTATGCATTCAGTTTAATGCATAAAATATCCTAGATTTGTTTCCAGCGAAAAGGTTGGGGAAAATTGAATTGTGTTTGAGAGCCACAGGACTGATAGGCCTCATGTTGCCATGGGCTAAAATACCCACGAGCAGGACTGCATCAACACCACATGCAGAGAAAATTTGAAGAGCATGCGGCTAAGGGCATACCTGCCTTAAGACGGCATCACATAAACAGCCTCCTGGCGGCCGAGCCACATGGCCAGAGGCACTAACATGGCTGCAGAGCCATGAGGTGTACATGTCCATAAGAACCAGAGGCACCAATATGGCAACAGAGCCCTAAGGTGTACATGTCCATAAGAACCAGAGGTACCAACGCCAGGCTAGGCATCTGTCTAGCTGTTCCAGATAACTGAATGGTGAGGTGGTGATTTGGGCTCAAGGTTCTTATTTGGAAAATGAAGCGTTACAGGTTATCATGAAAATTAATAGGCTAAAATAAGGAGGGCTATTTCATTAATAATCAAAATAATAATAATATTTGATTAAAATTAGCTTTTAAAGCCATTGTTTTGAATGCTAATTGAACTTTGAGAACATATCGTCTTCCCTCCACACAGAGGAATGAACGTTTTTCCTAATGAACAAACGCATGAAGCTGTCTTTCTTGAGGGGAATTTCTAACTACGTGTGCCCGATCTCGTCTCCTCTACAGTGTTCCAACCAGGGAACTAACAGAGTAAAAACTCAGCCAGGTTGAGGTCAAATGGCTAGGGTTTCTGAGAAAGATGGAACGAGGTGGTTTTGAACGGAAGAACGGTCCTAGTTGGACTGACAGAAGAAATAGTATTGACCCAAAAAGTCAAAGGTGACCTGGACTGGAGTTTCAAAATTTCGAAAAAGAAAAGCTGCGCTATGGAACACGCACCCTCCCAATACGTGAATTTTGCTATCTACAACATCTTAAGTATGGGGGTCATCATGTATGCAGACTGGGCAATAGCCAACTACAGTAACAGGTTATATTTGACCTGAGCAGGACCCCAAGAAAGATTTGGATTCAGATAGAGAGGCCAGGAGAAGGATGATGAAGAGGACACAGTTCTTGCAATTTAATCTACAATTCAATTGCAGATATCCAGTCTAGTGAATTTATGTCAAATTGGCTTGCCATATGACAATTCTGGCTGCCTTCATTTCACCTAGTCAAAACTAATTCAAGATATCTGCAATTACATTTTGACTAGGCGGAATGATAGTTACAGATATCTCCAATTTTATCTCTAATCAAAATTAATTTAATAGATATCTACAATAAAATTATGACTATCCATAATTCCAGTTAGACATATCTACAAAGTCATTTTGACTAGTAATAGTTCCAGTTAGAGATATCTACAATGTCATTTCACCTAGTCAAAACTTAATTTAAGATATCTGAAAAGGGACATGTAGATATCTTGAATTGAGGTGAATTAATCTTTAATTGGAATTGTCACTAGTCAGAATCAAATTGTAGACATCTCAAACTGGAATTACAGATATCTACAATTCAGTTGCAAATATCCATTGTCCACATTGTGGATATCTGCAATTTAATTGTAGATATCTGTAATGAAAACCCCATAGACATGAATGGCAAAAGTGACGTAATTTCTCTTAGGAGGAATGTCTTTGTGGATATCTGAAATGACAATTGTGGATAGGAGGAATGTAGCGGATATCCAAAATGTTCTTTTTGACTATGCAAAACTGAATTACAGATATCTGCAACACATATCCAGTCTAGTGAATTTAGGTCAAATTGGTTAGCCATACTTCCTAGCCAACGCAGCAACACCTATACCGAAGCCCCCCCTGGAACAGCGGACACACGGTGTGTGTGTGTGTGTGTGTGTGTGTGTGTGTGTGTGTGTGTGTGTGTGTGTGTGTGTGTGTGTGTGTGTGTGTGTGTGTGTGTGTGTGTGTGTTTTATCACTTCTACCAAAAGAAAAGAAAAATTCTTTCACTTCTAGTTAATCGAGATAAGCTCACAAAATGATAAAGCTTGTACAGTTGGACTCCTTGGAGTCTCTTTCCTATGTCATTAAGTTAAGTTAAGTTAAGTTAAGTCCTTTATTCATCCCTTTTTAGGGGGAAATTCTTTCTCTGCTTTTGACCCATCCGGGTAGCCGGTGAACACATACACACACAGAGGTCCACACACATGGGGGCACACACATGGGGGCACACACATGGGGGCACACACATGGGGGCACACCGGCACTCCCGGAGCAGTGGGCTGCCGCGGTGCAGCGCCCGGGGAGCAGGTGGGGGTTTCAGATGCCTTGCTCAAGGGCACCTCATCCGTGGATTTTTCATATCGTTTGTGTAGATAGCATGATGTGAAGAAGATAATTTTTATAGCATTGGCATTTGGCTTCTACAGGAAGTATACCCGATGTGTAGGAAGCACCGGGGTCATCCCTATGTTCCCCGGGTCCTATGTTCCCCGCAATCTATCAATCTTTACGGTAGACTCTCAGCACGGCCAGCAGGCCTACCGTCGCATGGAGCACCTTAGCTCAAGCAGCCCAAAACTTAAATTTGCACAGCAGCTACTTTCTGGTTACCTTGCAGTTCATTTTTTTGCTTTTTAAATCTAGAATTACTCATGTTTGTATATTCCCACCCCTAATCATATTGTCTTGCATTAAGCCTTAGCTCTTCCTTTTATTATCCTACCTGTTCTACATTGTATTGTGCACCCTTGTGGAGAGTTTAAAACTAAATGTCATTATACTTTCACCTCTAATAACGGAAACTATTGAGTCACTGATCTATTGAATAATCACTGGCACACTTTATTTACAAAACATATATTTAATTGTCAGCTCGGTCTTGTATTGGACTTCAGGAGGGGGAAAAAAAATCCTTAGAATTATGGGAACATAGGGCTTCACAAGTCTCGAACCTGCCAGCCCATGTCGTGGCAATTTCTCTATCAGATATTGCGTCTAAGCAGATGAGATATTTAGATGCAAAAAGCACACAATACTTGCAGGCAATTGCTGGTTATATATATTTGTAATAAAAGTACGAACAAAGATACATCACAACATGCATCAACAAACAACATAACAGGCATACAATACAATAATCTGAGGCCTCAGATGGGAGCTTCTCTTTGCGTGTTACTTCATACTCAAGGTACGCTGGGGAGAATTCCGCTGAGAAGCTAAAGTCAGGAGCTTTTATACACTTTTATACACCGCTTTTCCACCGCACATGTAGCTCGACTCGACTCGACGCGACTCGACACGGTAGCAGCACGGGTCGTTTTCCACCGCAAATAGTACCTCCTGGACGTGGGCGGGGTCGGCTGCGCGAAAGGGTTGTGACGTATTTTTGTACGCGACGCAAACAACACCTATGCAACCCACACATGGACAGAACCCACATAACAACAATGGAGGACATCGATAACATTACTATTATTAGCTGGCATGTTGAAGAAGTTGAAGAAGTGGAATATGTTGGCTGCGGCGCTGCTATGGCTGTTACCAGCATGGTTGCCATGTCGCTCTCGTGACTTCGTCACACTCTCTGGCCAATCAGTGGCCGGCCGTCTGCCGACGTCACCTTTTAGCATCGGCTCCATTCTACATCAGTCTATTTTTGGAAATGTAGGGGGATATATTAGTGGCCCCACGTCGAATGGTATGACCCAAGATACGTCAGACAGAGAAAGCGAGCAAATTCGACGGTACCGCCTTGTCATTTGTTTACCCAGGTGCCATGGCAACACCATTGCTACCTCTCATTGGCTGAATCTTTGAGAACGTTGTAGACTCAATCGATATAAGGTTGCGGGGAGACGAAGCTCTGTTCGTTTGTATAATTTATTTACGTGACCATATTTTTGTTTTATGTTAAAAAAAAAAGAATCAAAGAACCAGTTCTTCTTGTTTTAGGGAACAAGTTCTTGTCGTTCACGTTCGGGATTCGTTCGTTGTGAACGAATCGGTCGCGACCGACCCATCCCCAAACGCGCATCAGTGGGCTCCGACTCCGGCTCTGAACTCTCTCTGACCTTTTCAAACACAACTTAGTATCAGGTGCGTTTTCAGCAAATCAACGATCAGAGAATACTGCCGTGATCACGTTGTAGGTAGGTAGATGTTACAGTAACAGCTGTTAGTCTGCTCCCGCAGAAAATGAACGGGAGGATTTTTTATTTTGGCGTGACATTTCTTGCGTGTGCGTGACAGCGTGAGATTGATGGTGAAAGCGTGAGAGTCACGCCAGGGGCGTGACTGTAGGCAACCCTGGATTACATAACATGAAACACTAAGAATTACATTTTAGAAGACCCTGCAGAATAGCAAGATTCCAAGAATGGAATGTGAAACCAGATTACATCACACGAAACACTAAGAACATAGGACCCGGGGAACATAGGACCCGGGGAACATAGGACCCGGGGAACATAGGACCCGGGGAACATAGGACCCGGGGAACATAGGACCCGGGGAACATAGGACCCAGGGAACATAGACACGCTCCCAGAAGCACCTAGCTTCCAGCCATACAAACGGGGGTCCCCACACACACACAAAGACCGATATACAACATCAACTTTCCAAAAAATTTCATAATTTTAGTGCCAGTGAAACTAAAAATACTGTAACCATTTAAGCTAGGTTCCGCGAAGTCCGAAATGTTTAGCTTTGGTGAAAACCACCTTGGGCTGGAACAGAAGGAATTGTCACACTCTCACGCTCTGAACTCAAATGGAAGTTACTGGGACGAACTGAAAACATAGAAATGTTTAAAAAAAACCTGTTGATTCTGAAAAAAGTATATATATATATTTGAAGATCAAAGCATGTTGATTTGTTAAATGTTTGAACAAAGGTTAATGGTTGAAAATGTATTATGGTTAAAAGTTGCGAGGTCTAAAAACCATCAGGTAATGTAACATCATGTTCCTGACGTAAAACAAGTTCTACAGCTATCTTTTGTAACTTGATATAGGCATTGTTGTTCAGCGATAAATCACTGCTGGCAAAAAAGCATCATACGCGTGGCCTAGAAGTTAGTTTCCTCCTATTAAAACATTCCATTGGAACATTGAGACACAAAGGGTTGTATTTATTTGAAAATCACACCCCAGACAATCATCTGGCTTCAGAGAGGAAGCAAAAGCAGGACGGGGCTGCCGAGGTTACAAGTTGTGTGGGTGGAAGGAACCTGGTAGGACCCTTGGTGGACTTGTGGTTGAAGAGAGGATCAACTCATCCCTGAACAGCTGCCGCTGTTGTCTTTAACGTCCCGATTATGGCGAAGCTGTACTTTCACTTTCCTCTAGTTGTTCCTCTCGTTGTTCCAAGTTCTTTATTTGTTCTTAATATAGTCTGTATGATCGTTTGTATAATCGAGTTCTCCAAGTTTATTAGACTGCTAACAAATACTGACAATCATGTCCTTCAAGTAGAAAATATATAGTTGGTCTGAATGTACTTTCCCAGTAGTAACTACATTCAAACTGCAGTTTCCTGAAAGCATAGATACATTGATTTTTTATTCCTTTCCTGTAATTTATCAACACACACAATCCAAGAGGGAAGTTGGCATCAACTGACCTGGAACAAGTTGTTCAATGGGGTTTACCTGCATTCCAGTGATGATGGACGTGTGACAGACATCAGACGTCATTAGGACTGCCAGGAAAACATCAACCCTTACTTGAAATACAAGCCATCAGAACAAAGGTCTGTCGAACATAACTCTCAGGATGATACAACAAAAATATTATTTATTTTTATTTTGTGTAAAGTGTATTAAATTCTTGGTATTGTTGAGCCTTAACCCACTAATGACTTGATCAACTTTTTAATTTGAGTGTGTATCAAAAGTTATAACATTGATTTGATTTGGAAATATTAGTGCATCCTCTCTTGGTATTATGGTTTCCAGTAGAAGGGTGGGTTGGTTGGGACGACCAATCAACACGGTATCCAAGTCTTTAAACCCATGACTTAACCACAGTTAACAATTATCTGTAATTCATCAGCATATAAACGCAGCCCAGCATAACAAACTACTAACTAAGACCTCCCCACACTCACGTTAGAAACACCTTCTAATCGCTGCACAAATGAAGGTTGAGATTGGGACCAAAAGCAAAAGGTGTTGGGTAAATTCAACTGTGTTATTCAAATCATTGCCTCCCCGACTGTCAACCTTAAATAGTAATCTGGAGGAGAACTTTGAATCAGACCTCTTGGATGTGAACAAGCAGTTTGCTCAAAAGAGAAGACATTCAACACGCATCAGGTGGTTTGCTTCATTCAAGGTGTCTGCTTTCAACAAATGTATGATCTGTATGATGGTCAATAAAACAATGTTAATAATAAGCAACGCCTGCTAGCGTACCGCCCAAAATTATTGAAATGCCATTCAGGGCCGTGCTCAAACCCGTGTCAGGCGCAGGTTTGAGCATGCACCACGCCTTCCTTTTGGATTTCCAATAAGTCAGCCTATTGGTTCCCTCTGCAGATCACTCTGGCTTCCAGACAGCCGAACTTCCCTGCCAAAAATCACAGGAATGATGCCAGTGATCAGAGCGGAAGGGAAAGAGATTCCACTCAACGCAAGCAAGAATTCTGAAACAGACTGAATAACTAAGTTGAAAGTTTGACAGCAATTTGGACTGAAGGCTTTTCTCAGAATTCACTTTAAGACACACAATTCTACATCTCGGGCGTGAGCATGCACCACGCCTTCCTTCGCCCGGTGGTGCATTGGATTTTAATTGTCAGCTTATTGGTTCCCTCTGCAGATCAATCTGGCCTCCAGCCAGCCGAACGCCGCTGCCAAAAATCACAAAAATGATGGTAGTGACCCGAGCGGAACGGAGAGAGATTCCGCTCAGCACAAACAAGAATTCAGCAGAATTTAAAAAGCATTTCGAATTGCGAAAGCATTTCATAGGAAATATGAAACAGATTGAATAACAT
>NC_082387.1:19806193-19873693 GCF_031168955.1 Gadus macrocephalus
AGGGCTGGTTACGGCCTGTTTAAAGGGCTGGTTACGGCCTGTTTAAAGGGCTGGTTACGGCCTGTTTAAAGGGCTGGTTACGGCCTGTTTAAAGGGCTGGTTACGGCCTAGTTTAAAGGGCTGGTTACAGCCTTTTTAAAGGGCTGGTTACGGCCTGTATAAAGGGCTGGTTACGGCCTGTATAAAGGGCTGGTTACGGCCTGGATAAAGGGCTGGTTACAGCCTTTTTAAAGGGCTGGTTACAGCCTTTTTAAGGGCTAGTTACAGCCTTTTTAAGGGCTGGTTACGGCCTGTTTAAAGTGCTGGTTACGGCCTGTTTGAAGGGCTGGTTACGGCCTGTTTAAAGGGCTGGTTACGGGCTGTTTAATGGGCAGGTTACAGCGCATTTTGTTGCTATGCTAAGTATGACTTTGGACGTGACAATAACCTAACCCCCGCCCGTAGAAGCCCCGTGAGGTGTGCCAGGTCCTGGGCCACTGTGTTCTGGGAGTGGTCGGACCTGCTCAGGTCGTCCCCCGGACGGTGGCCTCTCCTCCTCCGTTCAGCCCTGACCTCAGTACTCAGGTCAGTCCAAACAGTCCTACTCAACAAGGTACATGTCATATGTTTATATGACAGTTTGAACAATGCATCTCACCTGAAAAGTATCAGATAGTATTGGATCCTTCGATCTGCTTTTGAAGAATCAAACCAGATTGTTCCAGCTTCCATCCCGTTAATATCCAATATCCAATTTGACCTGGATATTAGCTATCATACAAAAGTGCGCTTCTATGAATTCACTTTTTGTCTGTATAGTACCATATCCCACTAACACTGAACACAACTCTCTCCAGTTCAGCCCTCAGTGCACACTGTGTCTGTTCCTGATCAGAAAGATGGAGGACATGCTGCCTAAAAACAGGACTGAGGTGAGCCTTCTTCGAACCTCCTGCTGGGGTTGCATTTCATTCAAAAGTAGAAGGCCACACAGCAACGGCAGGGGGGGTTTGCCTCCAGCTCTCCAGCTTTTCATCGTCAACTCAGTGAAGTGATAGACCAGCTATAGACATGGGTAGAAGGGCTACAGGGAGAGGCTCTCAATGGGAATGCAGTGGCTCTCACCTCACACTGTGTGTCTGATCGGAAGTCATATTCATACTGTCAAATTGATATAGATTCAAGAGAGGCAGGAGTCACATAATGCAAACCAATCTACACGTTGGGTTTCCTTTGAAGGGTTAGACATATTGTTCAAGGGAGGACTTGTGTGAATACAATCATAATGCATATGAAGCAAATGTTTTACAATCAGGCAATGGGATTGGATTGGTGTAACACACCAAAAGAACAGCAAAACCCCTTTGCTTTGTCTCCCTGCCACCCCACAGCTTGAAGTTACCCTCCACTTCCAATGATCTCATTTGAGCTCCAGCCACAAACACTAGACCACTAGACAAAGTCACCTGACCACGACAGGTCACCTGACTCCTACATGTCACCTGACCCCTACAGGTCAACTGACTGCTACAGGTCACCTTACTGCTACAGGTCACCTGATCCCTACAGGTCACCTGACTCCTTCAGGTCACCTGACCCCTACAGGTCCACTGACTCCTTCAGGTCACCTGACCCCTACAGGTCCCCTGACTCCTTCAGGTCACCTGACCCCTACAGGTCCCCTGACTCCTTCAGGTCACCTGACCCCTACAGGTCCCCTGACTCCTCCAGGTCACATGAAGCCTCCAGGTTATCTGTACCATTAGACAGCAAAACCATTTCAACCTCTCAGGCTGCACCCTGCATGGATCCTGGGTGTTTGGGCCGTCCTTCCCTTTGACCGTGTCTCAGTGTGACGGGCAGCGATGAGATATACACGACTCTCTTCTCCCCCGGCAGGACGCGGTGGTGAAGCTCATGGGACAGGTGTGCGCTCTGCTCCCCAGCAGCTACAAGAGGAAATGCAACGACTTCATTGATAAATATGGAAAGCAGATCGTTGAGTTTCTGATGTCCTCAGCGGCTCCGCATTCGATCTGTGCTCTGCTGCACCTCTGCCTGCTGGAGGAGGCGTCAACTGTGGGTGAGGAAACGCAACGTGAGGCTCAGCTCCATGTTCGTGGTAGAAATGGGACGTGTATTTCATTGTTGACCTCCCCAGAGATGCTGCCTCCATCCTTGGACTGCCAGGCGTGTCGTCACCTGTTAGTTCTCAGCAAGCTTCACCTCGACCTCAACTCCACCCGGCCCATCCAGACCTCCAATTTCCTCGGGTCTGTCTGTCTCCAGCACCCTAACGCTATCCCTAAGGTACACCCACCGTTCACATCTGGATGGAGTCAACATATCATGAATGGAACTGAACAAATACTAAAGTACTGGTGTGGAAATGAGTGGAAACACTCCCGTCTCTTGTGTGTCTGCGTTTCTCTCTTCTAGTGCGAGGTGTTTCTGAAAAACTTTGGGTCTCGGCTGCAAAGGGTTCTGGGAAACCAGTTGGACTCTTCAGATCCCTGCGAGGTGAGATGTGTTATCATTAAAGTGTTTGTCTCAGTGAACGATATTTCATATGGTCGACAAACGAGAAGCAAAAAGAGAACTATGTCCTTGTCCTATTGCTTCTGGTTCCCAACAACGTTAAATGATCTGTGTCTGGTTCCTCTTTTCCGTTTTTTTAAACGTTTGACTTCTACTGTTCTTTCCTCTAGAGAGCAGAGCTATGTGCTGCGGTGAAAGTCTCCTCCAGCTCCCAGACACAGCACTGTAACCTGGGGCCAACCTTCTGGTGCCAGGACGTGAAGTCGGCGCTAATGTGTGGCGTGAGTGCCTTCTGTTAGGTTCCTTCTGTTTCTTTTAAACCCTTAATTCTAAATTATCATATCATCCCAGCAGCTATTTTCATATTTTCAGCAAAATTGTGTGCCCTCTGTGTACCATGGTCGGTCAAAAATATTCAACCAGCCAGCAAAAGAACAACCAATGAGGGCCGGTCGCGACTGCTCATCAATATCTTCGGCAAAGTCAGGTTCCTGTTGCCTTTCTCCTTTTTGGGGTCTTCCGACGTCGTGGAGGGGTGTAGGGCACAGGGACGTTTTCAACGTTTTCTCTGTTAGGAATCGGACTAATCTGTGTTCATCCAAACACTCAAGTCACACAGTCATACATTTCAAAGATGTCTGAACTATGTGGGTAACTGACTGATTAAGTCCAACTAGTGGTCGGAATCCGATCAAGTCCTCCTCTCCCCTTGGGTTCACTAACTCCAGCAAGGACACCTGGACGGCCTCGGCCTTCTCAAGGGGGAGGTCTCTTCCTCACAGCCTGATATGGATCAATACAAGTCATTCATTACCTAGGGTAAAGGCCCATTCACACCCTACGGTAAATACGGATACGGACCCTTTCGTCCGGTCCCGGAGGTGTTTCGTCCGTCAATGGGTCCGTCGCCTCTGAGCTTACGAATCCGGAGTGCTCCGGGAGAAACGGAGCAATACCATCGTAAAAATCGAGGTGGCAGTATAGTCAAAAGTCAGACCATTCGCGAAAATAGATAGAGTAGTACAATGAGTTGTAACTGGTCATTTGACAGCATTTTGAGGAGATAATCTGCGGGTTGGTGAGGGGTGTCACATGCCACCGCCGCCTAGGCCTACACTTTTTGCACATTTTTTTTGCCGATTTCAGATGACACAAAGCAAAATCATCTCTACAGATGTCATGTTTGCGATTATTGATGCCGTTAATTTGTGAAACGACAGTCCCTCTAGAGGATTTATTGCGTAACATCCATAACAACGCTGAAACCAGACGGAGGTATGAAGGGTAGTTCCGGAGGCAACGTTTGGGGCGGACGGATGAATTTCGTCCAGATCCAGAGGTCTTTTTTTAAATCGGCCTTTAAGCGGTCTCCCTCCAGGGAGTGGGGTTAAACCGGGCTTGGTATATGTTAATGGTATCTTCAATACACTTCTTCGACCAAGGAGCTTACCTACGAGCCTGCTCGATTCGCCAGATCTTCACTGTGCGAGAATCCATCTTGCCACGTCTGTGCATGTGCTGTGGTCAGAACCCCTGTGGGTCGAGTCAATCACTACGTGATGGACCGACGGGTCAACCAAACACCGGCCATGTATTTTACCCTTTTCCAGTTTCCAAGGATGAAGCCCTGATGATTTAACAAACCGTCTGGTGTCAGATTACGACCCAACCTGTTATGTCCATTTAATGCATATGATGACAGACGGCGTAGTGTTGCAACAGTACAGTATTCAGACCGTGTCGGTGAGCGCTGGTATGTTGGGGTGGTGCCCCTCTCCAGCGTCACCATGGAACATTTCAAAACAAGAATGTCCCGTCAGAGACTGTAGGTCTGGTAGGGTTCTGGTTGTAATGAGTGCATTGTAGGTCTGGGTGTAATGAGTGTATTGTAGGTGTTGTTCTGGGTGTAATGAGTGTATTGTAGGTGTTGTTCTGGATGTAGTGAGTGCATTGTAGGTCTGGGTGTAATGAGTGTATTGTAGGTGTTGTTCTGGGTGTAATGAAGGGTATGGAAGGTTTGGAGCATAGATAGTTTATAAAATGGATGTAGCATCCGGGCAGACCTCAGTTATTTCAACTGCATCTAATTCTCTTGGCTTATGAGCGTCGCCATCTTGTCTTAGTTTAACAGTGCCTCAATTCCTCTAACCAAAAAAGGGCATTGATGTGACGTCGGGAGGGAGATACGCCCATCTAGGTGACGTACACCGAATTAGCTCGTAGCTCATTTGTTTTTAAACGATCGGTTGGTACAGTTGACCGCAGAGAAAGGCATCTTAGCACCGGAATGAACAATAGGAATCAACGCAGTTGAGGTCAAATTGACGGAGATAGCATGCTAATCCTGAAAACTAGCCTCCGAGGCGAGGTGAGGGTCAGCGCCTAGCTGTCACTCAAGAGGCTGCGCCCCTAATTATTCATCGATTTTAACCTCCAATAAAATAGAAAATAGCCTGCTAAAAAAAAATCACCGCCTTCAGTGTTGTCATGGAGATATGAACTAAACATACTGACGAATGTTTTTTTGGACCAGGCTGTAAATAGGTTTAATAAGACTGAAAACGGCCTGTTTTCAGTCAACGAAGAATTGCTCACTTTTGGTACCACCTCGTAGTCGCCACCCTGCAATGTTTGTCACTTCCGCATTGGATGCTGGTAGAACTCGCTGTGGTTGGGGCTTGGTTTGGAGCAGTGCTGCGAGTGATATTGTGGCAGGACGAGGCGCTTATTGGAAACATGACTCACTAAGGAGAAACACGGATGAAAGGTGGTTTGTCTGCTATGAACCGCAGCACTATGTCCGTTCTCAGGTCTAAGATAAGAGCAACAAAACACACGCAATATTCTGGATGACTTTCTTGTCTTTATAACCTCATTACCGGCCTGTTACTATTTGGAGTTAGACTAGTTAATTTAGGAGGAAGAGAGTGAACTAGGAAATAGATGTCAAGCCACAGCTGGTAAAACGGAAAAGACCAGGTAGTCTTTTATGTAATACATTTTTCAATTTAGGTGAGATAATCTTTTCAAATGAATGTACACAGATGGACGGAATGGGACAAAGGATACGCCAATACGGCAACAAACAAAAAAGGAAATTGACCAAATCTATTAGGCTGCTACCAAACTGAGTTACACCTCATGCCCACTGCCTCCGTCCATTGACGGATCTCCGTTGACTTTGAATGGGGACGGACGCGCAATGCATTGTGGATCCGTGCGCTGAAGGCTGTCAAAAAGTTGAAAAATGTTCACGTTTTTCGGCAGCGACGGATCCGTCATCAAATTTGCTTAAATGCACATTTAAGCACTGTGACACTACTCAGGCTCTGACGACCCTGGAAACCTCCCCCATCCGTCAGCCACGCCTTCTGAGTCCTTTGACTGACGGTGCAGTGGGCATGAGGCGTTAGTTAGTGGCACCAGTAGACAAGAATCTTACAAAGAAGCTCCCACAACCCGTCCAACGGCCAGTTCCCAGCAGGGCCTGAGCGTGGCAACGCTCTGTATCCCTCTAGTGGCTGCTGGTGGGAGTCTTTCAATGGAAGTTCTTCAAAACAGGAATTGAAATCGACCACGAGTTTGTACGGTCTGCCAGTAATCACTGAATGTCGATTGTCCAATCACATTGCCGAAAATACGCTGCAAGACACCCTCATTTCAATAAAGTTGATTAAATCTCTTCCCTCCGATTTACACCCGCACGCCAGCCTTCCCAGAATCCCTTGCCCCACGCGGGCACGTTTCCAATACAATGTGACTGGGAGGCGAGGGCCACACTCGAGGCCCTGTGTCTGGTGGGCCAAGTCGTCACCGCTCCAGCCAAGCAACGCTCATTAGCGTCACGCAGCTGCACTGCCAGTTAGAGTGGACACACTTAATTCAGTTATTTTAATTCTGAACGTCTCTTGCAGGGCTCAATCTTAAAGATGTGACATTAATATAAACGCGTTTCTTGGCCAGCTACTCTCGTGTTCTCTGGACGTCCTTTTGTTTAGGGTTCTAGTTCTTGATTAATTTAGGACCCAATGCCTTCATGAAGCCCCGAAATACTGCTACACTACCAGGACCTTTAAGATGATTTAAATGCAAAAGTGAAACATGGACATTAGAATACCCATCTCCATCGTAGGGTAGAGGCAGCCTCCAGCCGTACCCCGACCCCGGGAACCCCAACACGCTGAGCTGTAGCAGGACAAGGATCTTTTAAGTCAACACAAATCCCTTCTGATTGGGCATTTCAAACCAACTGTATGGGGGAATGCTGAAACATGACATTGGATTATTTGTTTTACTTTATAGATCAAAACCAGAGTCATTAGAGATTTCTCTTCAAAACCAGAGTCATTATTAGAGATTTCTCTTGCAGGATAACAGAACTGTTTCACAAAATTATCTTCCCTCTCCATCTTTCCGTAGAAT
This sequence comes from Gadus macrocephalus, assembly GCF_031168955.1. NCBI lineage: Eukaryota > Metazoa > Chordata > Actinopteri > Gadiformes > Gadidae > Gadus > Gadus macrocephalus. The sequence continues at coordinate 19,813,133 of NC_082387.1, forward strand.
CTAGCCTACTGCAAGAAACACCTGTGGAGATGAAACATCCCTGCATCTCGGAGCGTTTTCTGCTGACAATCCCTTTCTATATTTGCTCCATTGATTGTTCTCGCTTGCGATTTACTTATAAACCTTGCATGTGTAATGGTGAGAGCCCCGCTCTTTGAAAGCATAAAGAAATACAGACTGAATCAGGATGACATCGAATGCCTCCACAAGCATTTAGCTTCATTATTTTGTAGTACAATACTGGATCCCTGTAACATACACTAGCCTGCAGTACAAGTACTTGGAGCATCTACTGCCAGATTCAGGGCTAGAGGACTTCGGTTCAACTGCATGTTCCCCCACTCCATACCTTTTAATGCAACATATAAAAAATACAACATTTCCACAAAGAACACACGAGTGCATTTGTACAGCGATGTACTCGCTGTAGAACTATGACCATAATCACCTTAACTCCTATAAAAGATCACGATTATGTTGAATGCTCCTTCTTTGCGTTGCACATGCCTTATATTCTGCTTCAATTAATATTACTGTATGAAGGATACACTGGAATGCTGTTTTATGAAAGATATGTTTGTCTTGCCAATGTTTTATTGATACTGTATAAAGTTATAAAACACTGGCTTCCGTTTTGTCTTCATCGCTTCCTCCTGTTTGATTGGCTGAATCTGCTTCGTTGAGCTCTTAAGCAGCTGTACTACTGTGAGATTAAAATACCGATCAGGGAAATTTGAAATACATGTTTATTTCAAAAGAGAGTTCACAAATAAACACTTAAAAAAGTTGTAATAAAAGAAAATATTTTTCCTCAGTCCTTGATGTCTGGAACGAGAGTCAGACCTCAGACTTGTCTTACTCTGCAGAGCTCTTTAGGGTTCAGAGGGACAAGAGGGTCTTACTGGGCTCGTCACTGGGGCCACCAGGACACTACGCTCCGGTGTGGATCGGTGTGTCATCATCCTCCCTGCGTTTCCAGATCTGAAATCAAACATGCGTTGAGTAGAAGCCATATGACCGGGACCATGTGACCAATCAAAGATGACAAGGACCATGTGACATAATCATTTTTATGTCGTTTAAATAACGTGCGTATTGCTATCCTGACATCCCAAGAAAATTCGCAAAGGCCTATAATTCTAGAACCTCTCAGTACACCTGGACCTAAACGGAGGTGATTGGATAGTATGGCTGGAGCTAAACAAGGACGATGGCTCCCACTGCTGGTGGTAACCAAGATTGGCAGGTTGTCCTGTGACGTACCACTGCCCATATAATTTCAGCATTATCATTTTTTACATCTTCCCTGACCTCACGTCTTCCTGTTTCAGAGCCATGAATCTCTCAATGTGAACATTTGTTATTTTTTCCAACACGGCGGTTGTGATTGGCCCAACCCGGGCCAGGACTGCAGTATCAGTGTGAATGGAGTGGTGTCAGACGCATATGCAGAGGCAATAGAAGATGAGCTTGCAGATTCCACTGGTTTCCAGGCTGATGCGTTTCATGATGCATTGTAAAGCCCTTATAGTTGTCGGGGATGGTTGTCAAGGTATTTATTTGTGTGTGTGTGTGGGGGGGGGGAGGAACCATCAGTTCAGTGCCGATGGGCCCCTGGCAGGGGTACGAGTCTCGCTCCAGCCTTGGGGATACAGTTAGTTATACAACAGATTACACAAATGCCTTAGCTGCTGCTAAGCAAACCCTAGAAACATTATTTGACTCCAGTTGTTGATATGGAAACACAAAGCGAGACCTCTGTACATGTAAGGCCTATGCACAGGGTACGTCCATCAAGCAGACACACAAATAGAGCAGTAGGCTGTTGATTTGGACTTGCCTGGATGTAGGCCTCAGACAGGGTGATCATCTGGGGCAGGATGTCCGTCACTTGCAGGTCCTGCATCTCGTACCACTTCCCCGTGCCCTGAGACAACAGAGATATATCATTAGCTCAGCCTCGCTTCGGTCATCGTGCCCTATGAGCACTGCAGCCACTTCCTGTTGGACATTATCTGACCAATCTACTTGATAACAAGTGCAAAAATACATGCAACAATGGCAAACAAAAAAACACAATTGTTTTCAACACACACACACACACACACACAGCAATCAGTGCATCGAGTGACATTAACTATTTCAAGCACAAGCCTTATTGATAAAATAAATTTAAGGGGAACTTACGTGGTGCAGTACGTGTGTTCTGTAGGCTCCCTCGGTGGGCTTCCCATCATGCACCACGTTGGCTACAAGGTCGTAGGTCGTGTGCTTTTCTGTGACCTGGCTTTCCTCCGTCAGGTACTCTCGGAGGTCCACGTTACTGGTGGAGGAACAACGGATTAAAAACATGTTGACCAAGCATTAGGAGTCATTAGGTCAAAGAGACATTGTGCAGGACTGCATTCTACCAGGACAGTAGTCAGAATACAGTTAGATAGACCTTACACCCCTGCTCTCCCTGCCTCAAGGCCTGATTCCACCGGACGCGTTACGGCAACGTTACGGCTGCGGCACGTCTTGGCCGCGGTCACCGCAGCAGATAGGTTCCACTCTAATCAATGAGCCCATTTCCACTGGGGGCGGCTGTGGAACGTCTCAGCAGCGTCCCAGGAGCGGCTCGCCGTGCCGCAGCGCTATCATTCCGTAGCATTTCTATTTTTGCCGCAAGCCGTTGCTGAATCGCGTCAATTTCAACAGAGCAGATCGAGCAGGAAGTGAAAAAGTAAAAGCCATAGAGCATCCGGTCAATTTTCAAAATAAAACACAATCCTCAGCTCATGTAGCCTATCACAACACATCAACATTATTACGTCATGACCGCTGGCACCAGGTCAGCAGTCAATCAATCAAAGGGTCTCAAATTATCCTTTTTATAAGGACAATGTCAGAAAGGACAAAGCCTGGCATTTGATTGGAGTAGTTTTGGGAGTGGAAGGTGAGTACATTAGGATTAGGATTATCGCGTGATCTCCCGTGAATACGGCTGGCTCGCAAGGCAGCGTTGCGCTGCCGTAACGCGCCTGGTGGAAATGCAAGCAGGGCAAAGTCGCAGCCGTTCCGTGCCACAGCCGTAACGCTGCCGTAACGCGTCCGGTGGAATCCCCGGGTCACACGTTCTACAGATCATCCATCGGACCAGGTGGAAAACCCTCCATCACAACCATCGTTCAGCATCGGTTTGACACCTATGTCTCTCTGTTTGCACCCTGGTCTTCAACAAATGACGGCACTTTTCCCGTCTTTAGCTCCCCATAGCAGTAACACCTCTACTGTGATGGGGTAAGGCGAGGGCGTCGTTATACACCCCTGTACACAGGTAGAGCTCCCCCTGATGGAACTACAAGTAATGCACCAAGATGTTACTCTGCACCAGAGCACAATTCCTTAGATAAGCCAGGGTTACAAGTTTAACCTCATGATTACCAGGGCCTAGGGCTGCTCGATTATGGAAAAAAAATTATTATTAAAAAAAGAATAATAATTATATCGAAAAATCGATTACATTATTTATGTGATCGTTTGACGCTAAAATCGAAATCGAGAATGAAATTTGGTTAATCGCCCAGCCCGTATGGGGCTCGTATGGGGCTCGTATGGGGCTCGCAGCACAGGGTTTGTGGCCGTCATATGGGAAACTTACGTGATGGGGAAGTTGACAATGGTGGGGTTTTTCTCCACAAAGAAGTTGTTCTTGGTGAAGCGCTTGATGCAGAATATCAGGTAGGGGGGCAGTTTGGTCAGCTGGAATTTCTTGAGGAAATTCTCTTTGTATGTTTTGTACTCCTGCAGGAAAGGGACACACACAGACCATGCGTTTAAATCAGATGAGGCCAGAGATGTTTGAACCAATGGAACACAGTTCTACACAGGAACTGGGGAAGATCATCTGCTCCATAAAACCTGTCCGTACCTTCTCTGTGCTGCCGTTGAACTTGCCCAGGATGTTGAAGAGGGGCACCTGAGGAATGATCAGCTGCTCCTTCTCATCCTTGTACAGCGGTGCCGTTGGGAGGTCAAGGGTCAAATACAGGAAGGTGGACTCCGATATCTTCTCCTGGTACTCTTCTGTCAGCAGCAATTCCTCCTTTTCCTCTGGTGTCTACAGATAGTGCAGCAGATTAATAAAAAAAAAAACGTTCACTTTGGTATACAAGCCTGAAATTTGGCACAGATACTCTATTTTAGAAATAGGCGTTGGCCACACAAAAATCCATTATGGTGCCATTTTTCAAGATGGCCGCCATTCCTATTCAATGCTTATTATATAAATTATTCGAACAGTTATCCAAGCATAACATTTGATACAAATACTCTAAAGGACATTTTAATGGAAAAAGATGCCTGTCCCTCAAAGATTCAAGATGGCCGCCATTATTAAAGATGGCCACCGTTCCTGTCAAATATTAATTAAAATGGTGATGCAAGCATAAAATTAGGCAGAATACTCTTCAAGGAAGAATCTTTTGGAAAAAGGTATGTGCCACTCAAAAATTCAGGATGGCGACCATTTTCAAGATGCCCACCATTTCTGTCAAATAGTCATAATGTCTGCTGCTTTGTCTGCCTCCTCTCCTTTGATCCGGCCTGTTCGGCTTAGTTAAACTTTCCAGGGATATAAAATCCCCGCCGGCATAGCTCTCAGGTTCATTGGAGTACACAAGCCTCTCCACCACGGTGCAGTCCACAGAGAGGAAGGGTTGCCATCTTGAATTTTTGAGGGACATGCACCGTTTTCCAAAAAAACACTCTTAAGAGGGTATTTTTACAAAATGTTATGCCTACATCACTGCTTGAATGATTGACATAATGAGCATTGACAGAAAAAGTGACCATTTGGAAAAAATGACCCGTAGAGACTAGTATCTGTGCCAAATTTCATGCTTTTATACCAATTTGAACGATTCTCCTGAAATGTGCCATTAATCTGCTGCATTAAAAAGGGGAACAAGGTTCTAGGCAACAGCAGGAAAACATCTCTTACACACACACACACACACACACACACACACACACACACACACACACACACACACACACACACACACACACACACACACACACACACACACACACACACACACACCTTGTTCTGATTATAAAAAGCTCCTATTGTGTCCATCAGATGCAGATTCTCCATTAGAAATTAGTAAAGAAGGGTATGTAAAGGGACGTGCAGCAACTCACTAAATCTGGATGTGGAAGCTTTTTGGAGAAGATCCGCATGGAGCCTTGAAACACATTTGTGATGCTTGCTATAAAAAAAAAAAAACACACAAATGAGTTGCATGCTAAATCTCATTAGCAACAGAAAAAAATAATCCCAAATTATCCCATTACCATTAACTTTCATTTATTTCACGAAAGAGATACAATTGTTGGATATCATCATACAGGTAAAGTATGCAAAGTTAAGAACCATTAGATGAATGTCCCTGGACTGATCGGTCCTACTCACATGGTTTCTTCTTTGTGCCTCCGAGAGCGTTATGGAGGGCGTTCAGGAACCAGGACAGGAAGTCCACCGAATCGCCTACACAATAAGGAAAGACAGAATATATATTAGTCTAAAGACCCGCCTGCTGCCATTTAGGAACCAGGAAAGGAAGTACACCACATCGCCTGCACAATAAGGAGCAACAGGGTTTATACACTAAAGACCCGCCTCCTGTCAATTCAAATGTACAGCCTCGACCTAGCAAGGCAAGCAATAGAAAACACATTTTGTAAGCTCTGAGAACACACACACACACACACACACACACACACACACACACACACACACACACACACACACACACACACACACACACACACACACACACACACACACACACACACACACACACACACACACACACTTGTTTGCCCACCAGCCACTGTGGCAGGTAGATTTAAACTTCTCATCTTTTTTACCAGCCACTTTTTATATGCTATATATTTTTTAAATATATGCAGACATTTTAAACAATATAATAGTAACAATAGATAAGAAAGGTGTTTTTCCTACACATCTTTTTTTCCATCAGAAGTGATTTTTACTGTAAGTAGGTGCTACCAAGGAACTGAGTTGAAAACGTTACTCTTACTGCATATGATAAACAATATACAGGTATCTGCCATGTTAAGTCATGATTATTTCAAAGGTGTTACGATGACAAGTTTGGGGATAATTCATCTATACAAAGTATTTTCAATAAAAAAAACAATTGACATATTAACAATAAAACAACATGCATGGCTAGACCATCATAAGTCAATAGGAACATTAGTTTTTTTATATTTACATGTGACTGCATACAAAGACATGTTTACTAACGCATCAGCATTATTGGCCCTTAACACTAATATTCAGAAAAAACACTGCCTCAAAAGGCTATTGGCTTAAGCAATACAAGTAGAGGCATATGCTTGAACTTTATACCCTGAACTTTTAAACGTTGCAAACGTGCAAAAACATAATTATTTATTTATGTGGCATTCAGTCCAATGCTGAAAATATATCTGTGGCATCCAGTAGGCCAATGCTGTGGTAAAGTGTGCAAAGTATGACCACGTGTTTCTTTCTGTTCAATAGATAGAACTTTATCAATGCCCTGTAGGAGAAATTTGTTAATGTTTTTCCCCATAAAACAATAATGGTAAAAAAATAAATACAAAACACTACAGTAACTGAGTAAGTCAAACCGTCCAATCTGAAAGCTCTACTTAACCACTCCCCCTACTCACTTCCACCAATGCAAAGCGAACAGAACTAAGTAGGGGAGGGCGTAGCCTAACTAGTTTGTTAATGACCCAGAGAAACAACGCAAATTCAATGTGAACATGTATGAGGCTTTAATAAAATCATGGACGATTTTGAAATTCCGCAAAACATTTTTTTAAAGTGCCTCAAAAAGAGGGCATTTCCGGGCAAAAGAGGACGTCTGGTTACCCTACGTACGGGAAACCCATTTGATTCCTAGCTGTAACACTGTTAAATAGCGGCCAAAATTGATGGGCGCTATCCTGGTAATTTCTCTACGGGAGAAATTCGTGTGTGGCGTGTTAGCGTGTGCATGGGTTGAATTGCGTGTGTCTCACGCCGAATACGCCGAGATTGTAGAGCCCCGTTGCTGGTATATTATCCCGGATGTTGACAGTCGCAGTTCAGCAAAAGAGGCGTTGAAGAAGAAGGGGGCCGGATGTTGACAGTAATGGTTGTGGAACTGTGCAGCGCCGTATGACTTAATTATTAAATATGCACATTTTATCGGACCTGACTGGAAAGTATAACCCGACACAGTGGCGGGTGAAGTGACACAATTCACCATACAAATACACACGCACACACACACACACACAGAGGAGAGTCTGACCTTGCTTGGTGATCTGGAAGGTCTTCTTGCTGCACAACACCACGGCCTGCAGCATCTCGTGAGGCGACACATGGGCCTTGAAGTTCCGGGGGTTCCACAGCTTCCTCATCAGCTCGCCGAAGCGCTGCACCAGGAGGAACATGATGTCCCCGGGGGGCCGTCGGATGCCCCGGTAGTTCTCCTCCTCCAGGAAGTAGTTCCGCAGAGGGGGAACGTTGGACAGTGCCTAGCAGATAATAGGCAACATGACCAAAATGTAGAATTACTCTCTCTTCCCTCTCACTCTCAACCCACATCACATCCTGGAGGATCTACAATTCATGTGATTTTGTTTCTCAACCAACGTCAAGACTAACAGGGATAGGTCTTCCTTTTCTTTATTTACCCTGTCTTGCATTTTATGTTATTTATTATATTTTCCTGTCTCCTCGTCGTTCATTAGTTTCCTTTGGACAAGCTCCAGAGCTCTTTGCAACTCCTCGAACTTGACCTGCATTTTCGTACTGATAAATAGTGTGCATTTACTCACTTTAAATATACCCTTAGCCGAGGAAACTAGCATGGCTCACCTGCAACACCACGTTGGCGTAATCGTTGGCTTTGATGTTGTTGAGCCCCACGATGCCAGGGAGGTAGGTGGTTCCGTCATACGCCCGGTACAGCTTGCCCTGCTTATCCAGCCCCGAGATGTGAGGCCTGGTGAAGGTGGGCTTCAACACATACTACGGACAAAGAGATGCCAGTATTCACATATTAATAGGTCCAATAGGGTCACAACGCATGACAGTTGAAGTGTCAACAGTTTTATAGGACCGTCTCGGACAACGGTCCTTTCACCCACTGTAACGTCCTCCAGGGAAGAGTCAATGATCTCGTAGTTGTCTGGTAGGCAGTAGAACTTCAGGGTATGCAGGTTGAGGAACACATGGTGGGTGAACTGGACACTGTGGGTGTAAGCATGGGACTTGAGACCTCTGCCTGGAAGAGACAGTGAGAAGTTGGCCATAATACTAGGTCCAATACAGCAGGGCTTCAGTACTTTGATAAAATCTAAATATTGACCCACCTTGAAAGTACTTTCCACATATGAGACAGGCATACACGTTAATGTGGGAGAGCGATATCGAACATAACTTCTCAAAATCGAAGTCCAGAACGCTCCTGCAGATACAGAAAGATGCACAATGGTGTTAACATCTTACGGTAGGGCTAATCTGTAAAACACTTCCGTTAGCTGTTAATAGTGTCAAGGTAAAGCTCACCTGTTGATTGTGTCCAGGTAAGGGCAGTGGCGGCTCCTCAGGTCCTCCGCGGCCCGTCCTCGTCCCACCTTGGCAACCACTGTCATCACAACCACAACATGAGTAGTTAGCTTAGCTCTACTGATTATGGCAGTTTTAAGAGGGGACGATTGATTCGTTAATTTGGTAGTCTTGTGATGTGGTGCAGTACATGGAAGTCCGTTTTAGTTATTGTGTTAACGCTTGTAAATATATAATAACCTTAACCTAGCGTACTTTGGCTAGATGCTAACTACCGGTTAGCTAACATAACATATCGACTGCTAACATAAACTTGCCCCCTTCTTCCTCGTCGTCGTCGTCGTCCTCAAGCTCAATGTTTTCTCGCTTTAATGAGACCATTGTGCACCTGCTGTTAGAAGAGTGGATCACTCAAATAATTCTTTATATACGGAACAAGTTCACTCCTAAATCCTAAACATGCGATGGCTGGTGATGCTAGCAGACAAACGCGAACATCCAAACGAAACTCGCGGTGTTGGCCGGAGAAGATCTGGCCGGCTGGAAGCTATACCGGAGTTTAAAGAGAGGCCCAATATATCCTTTAATTCGTATCTACTCAATGATGTTCTAGATTGTAGGTATGATAACCGTGTAATCATGAATTAATTATTGACGTTTATGCTTGATATTCAGCCCATAAAAACATTATGGGTTTCTTTATTTTAAATGAAGTTATTTATCAACTCTGGAAGCAATATAATTGGACAGCATTATACTATTTTAAATCTTTGTATGAGGGTACGGTCTTGGTAGTTATTGTTTAGGTAAATAGATTGAATTATTACAGCTACTTTGGAATATTGTATAATTTGTTCAGAATGGACATTATCAGGGACGAAGATCCGCATGATTTGAGCAAGCGTGGGGGTCGTCTAGATATGAGCCATGGTTTCCTCCACCATATTCGGCGGAATCAGATTGCGAGGTAATTCTGTTCGTTACTGGTCTCAAGGCGATTATTGAGAGTCTCTAGTCTCCTGATCGATTAATGAGTCGCTAGTCTCCTGATCGATTAATGAGAATCCCTAGTCTTCTTTTGGATTCATGAGACGAGTCTCTCGTCTTCTGATCGACTCATGAGACGAGTCTCTAGTCTTCAGATCGATTCATGAGTTGAGTCTAGTCTTCAGAGCAAGATACTTTCTAGTCTTCTAATCGATTCATTCGACGCTCTCTATACTTCTGATCGATTAATGAGTATCTAGTCTTCTGGTAGATTAATGAGTCCCTAGTCTTCTGATCGATTGAAGAGTCTCTAGTCTTTTGATCGATTAATGAGTCTATCGTCTTCTGATTGGTTAATGAGATGCGTCTCTAGTCTTCTGATCGATTAAGGAGATGGTTTCAGGATTTTTGGAGAACCTAAATAATAATCATTCGGACTATTCGGACACTAGCTATCTGTGACAATATCAAGCGAACCCTTGATCGCGAACCCTATTGATTTGTTGACGTTTTTTCCACGTTATTTGTATCATTACATTATAAAGCTGTCCAATACAGCTGGTGTTAAAAGAGGAATAATCTCATTTAGATAACTTTTCTGAATTTGATTTGTAGAGACAGTTATGATAAGGAGGTGAAAAACGCCAAGGAACTCCAGCGAAAGGTCGCTGCCCCTCCAAGACGCCCCCGTCGGCCGGACATTGCGGTCTACAACCCCCGCAGGAGAGGTACCCACACTACTCTTTTTGTTGGTTCATTTGAGTTTATTAGTAACAATGTTATCCTACTAACAAGGCATATGTGGATCTCTAGATGAATCCGAGTCCGGCGGGGGTGTGGAGACCGAGGAGTGGAACGACAGCGGGTCCAGCACAGAGACGGAGACCCCAGGAACCGAACTGTTCTGGCTGGATTACCAGGACGACTGTGGCACCATCACATCCTTTATCGTCCACAAGGTGGGCCCAGCATGCATCTAGCAGTGCAGTGCAGCCTACTAATGTGGGGGTTGTGTAGGTGTTGGCCTTACTTTGATGTCTCTCTCTGTGTGTAGGAGGATAAGCCAGATGACGTGGTGAAGCGTGTGGTGGATAAGAACGACCTGGACCCCGCTATGAGGGCCGCGCTCAGGCTCCGGGTTCGAAAAGAAATGGACAAAAGGCGAGACAAGCGCTGAATTGAAGAGTTAGGAGAGTACTTCTTTTAACAAAGGGAAAATGAGCAGTGGAGAATCACTCACACATTCTAAGTTCCTGGTGGCTGTAGTAGGTCACATCAATGACATAAGGACGGCCGTGGTGGACTGAAGTTCAGTGTGCTGCAGGCTGAGCACTAGAAGGAGATTTCACCGTGAGGAGGAGATTTTTAGTATGGACGGCTCCTAGTTAATAAGTTAAGAGCACTTATTAGATACAGAACAGATGGAGGTGGATCGGTTTACTGTTACCTCAGAATATGAGCCGCCTTTCGAGAGACTGCATGTTCAGCTCCATGAGCTGGAAGTCATGGGGTTGACCTTTGGGAAAGACCAGGCGAGTTTTGGAAGCTTTTTTGCTTTGGATTTTGTTGTGTACTTTGTTTTCTAAGATATAGGTTACTTTGTCCTGATGGGTTCTCCTTTCCGGAACAGAAAATGTCTATGATTATAGAAATACGACCCATTCACCTGTAAGAACCTCCATGTCTTTATTCATGTGTGCATTTAGTTATAATTTCCTCTTATTTTTTAAGACCTTTTGGAGTAAGTGAATGTTACCTGGTTGTTGCTGTATTATTTGATGCTATGAGTTTCATTGTCTACTTCGTTCTTATTTATTAAATATTGTTGATATTTTTTTCTTTACTTGCCTGTTGGTGTTAGTATTGAGTGAATATCAGTCAGTTTATTTATATTGCTCTGTCAGTTTATTTATATTGCTCTGTACCGGGTAGACTTAAATCAGTTAACAAGTATTGCCTTTTAAAGAGAACACAGTATTCAGGAATAAGTTACAACTATGTGTGACAGCATAAAATATGGATAAATCACTTGAATTCAAGGCTCATTCATCCTACAGGAAACAAACCATGTGCTCCATATTGTAAACCTTCTGTATTCAATTAATTGAGCAAATTAATGGGAGAAGATGCATGCCCACAACGTATCACTATATCACGAAACCAAGTATCTTGATATTATTTGTTTCCAGCGCTGCTTTATCCATTAGTTTGCCGTGTGAAGCAGTACATCAACTCCAGGCACCAAGCCCAGTACAGGGCTTCAACTCTTCATCCATGCCTAGTCCAGGAGTTCATTTTGACCAAAGACTGACTTGGAACTGTATAAACTCAGTAGATTATTCATCAGACTGTTGAAGGTTTCCACATGTCCTTAGTGCCTGTAAGATACTAGTGAGGCCCTTTGTGTTTAGCATTTTAGCAGACATGGGGCGCTTAGGCCTGGCCCTGGCGTCTCAGGCTAAATTCCTCAATTTTATGACTGGGCACTATATTTTTCAAAACTAAAGGTTGTAATACCATATAGAAACCATCCCTATATGGAACAAGTTCTGGGGATCTAGGGTCAATAATGGCGAGGCTATTGACATTTTTGCAAAATAAAAAATCCTTAAAGGGGACCTATTATGCTTTTTCGACTTTTATGACCTAAAAACGTTGTTATAATGATTGATAGTCATATTTAAAACCATACACAAAAAACGATGTAGAGTTTCGGGAAACTCTTCCTCTCATCTGGGCGCTTTCAGCATTCTCTGTCAACGCTCGGTTTCGTCCTTCTCCGCCCCCTCGCCCCCCTCCTGCCAACCCAACTCCGTTGTGATTGGTTACCTTCCTTGAAGCGCGCGCGCGGGCAGATTTTGTCATAACATAGGGCCCCACTGCAAGAGGGTCCATCCGGGCCCCACTGCACTAGGGACAAAGCGGGTCCCACTGCAAATGGTCCAAATGGCATAGGGATCGATGCTACTTTCCGCGGTCTTCCCTTCTGCGTTCCCGCCCTTGTCACCACCAGGTGTCCTCGTTGCGCTTCTGTTGCAATCTACGACTGTCGTCACCCAGCCTGAGATGTTCGTTCTTTGCTGAAGCGTTGTGAGCCAAGTCAGCTGCATTACCTTCATGTATGTTATCACATAGGGTTGTCCTAATCATCGGAAGGCCCCCTACCCAGCTGACATGCTCCGGTGGAACCTAACCCTAACCCCATGTGTTGCCTAACCCTAACCCCATTTTTTTTACCTAACCCTAATCCCATGTGTTACCTAACCCTTACCCCATGTGTGACCTAACCCTTACCCCATGTGTTACCTTACCCTAACCCCATGTTACCTAACCCTATGTGTTACCCGCTTGAACCTAACCCTGACCCTAACCCCATGTGTTACCCAGAGCACATTCTGTGTGGACACATCCACATCGAGAACAATGCGGCCCAGACCCCCTCACCATGTAGTCCCAGTGGCCCAGACCCCCCCACCACGTAGTCCCAGTGGCCCAGACCCCCCCACCACGTAGTCCCAGTGGCCCAGACCCCCCCACCACGTAGTCCCAGTGGCCCAGACCCCCTCACCATGTAGTCCCAGTGGCCCAGACCCCCCCACCACGTAGTCCCAGTGGCCCAGACCCCCCCACCACGTAGTCCCAGTGGCCCAGACCCCCTCACCATGTAGTCCCAGTGGCCCAGACCCCCCCACCACGTAGTCCCAGTGGCCCAGACCCCCCCACCATGTAGTCCCAGTGGCCCAGACCCCCCCACCATGTAGTCCCAGTGGCCCAGACCCCCCCACCATGTAGTCCCAGTGGCCCAGACCCCCTCACCATGTAGTCCCAGTGGCCGAGACCCCCCCCCACCATGTGGTCCCAGGGGCCCAGACCCCCCCACCACGTAGTCCCAGTGGCCCAGACCCCCCCACCATGTAGTCCCAGTGGCCCAGACCCCCTCACCATGTAGTCCCAATGGCCCAGACCCCCCCACCATGTAGTCCCAGTGGCCCAGACCCCCCCACCATGTAGTCCCAGTGGCCCAGACCCCCTCACCATGTAGTCCCAGTGGCCGAGACCCCCCCCCACCATGTAGTCCCAGTGGCCCAGACCCCCCCACCATGTAGTCCCAGTGGCCCAGACCCCCCCACCACGTAGTCCCAGTGGCCCAGACCCCCCCACCACGTAGTCCCAGTGGCCCAGACCCCCCCACCATGTAGTCCCAGTGGCCCAGACCCCCCCACCATGTAGTCCCAGTGGCCCAGACCCCCTCACCATGTAGTCCCAGTGGCCGAGACCCCCCCCCACCATGTGGTCCCAGGGGCCGAGACCCACCCACCATGTAGTCCCAATGGCCTAGACCCCCCCACCATGTAGTCCCAGCGACACAGACCCCCCCACCATGTGGTCCCAGTGGCCCAGACCCCCTCCCCAGTTGGTTTGAGTGGCCCAGAGCTCCACGCCCCTGGGCACAGTCCCATCTGTTCTCCGTTAGTCTTCTAACAGACACATGTCAGTAGCAGGGGCTAAAAGGCTTTCTGACATATCCCGGGGGTGTTTGATTGTGTGCAACCATCCAGACAAACGTCCTGTGCAAGTTCTCAGCCTGATGATTACTATTCGGATAGCATAGGGATACATCAGTATTCACAGTAGACAACGAACTAAACCGAATTTGGCCTAAATTAACGTGAGCGGTTAATGGCCTGGTCTCCTCCCACTCCTGCATTGTCTGCACTCATCAGATAAAGCATTAGTTATTTTATGAGCGGTAATACAGGAAGCGTGCCTGCACATTCCCATCAGCAACATGGTCCGCATTTGGCGGCTCTCCAGATAATCGCTCCTTTCTTCTTCCATTATTCACGTTTTGTTATGTACTGTAATTCATGGTATAAAGGAGGCTTGAAGGGGCTACTGGACCACCATACTACTCTGCACTTTATTAATTCAGTTTTAAAAAAGTTACTCAACCCAAGCGCAGTCCCAGGGGGCATGTCCCAACTTATTTAACGCGTCTATCAAAAATTAACAGAAAATTGTTTTTGACTATGCATTGTCTTTTTATTGTACACATTTCTGATATCCTAGGTTATTGACTACATTACAAAAAGTCATTTTCCGGTTCTTTCAGGGAAGTAGGTCAAAACATTGTCAGGCTTTGGTGGGAGGAAAGCGAAAAACATTTGCTTCCGTTATTTATATATCAAAAGCATAAGTTATTACTGTGCCTCATCACCCTTATTCAACTGGAGTGACCTTGTAGACTTCAGTTCTCCAGGGACAATCCTCATCACCTTATCTTCTACACCACTTTGTTTAGTCTGATGCACAACTCTTAGTTTGTCCCGGGAATTTAGCTTGACACCTATTACATTAGCCTACACAGGCATGGTGAAAAAGATCACTTCTTAGAACAATTTATCCCATCACTAACGGAACACAACAGCAGCCATCCTCCTATCGTCAGGGTTCCTACAGCCCATGCTGTATGTTGTCGGCCGATTCTTCAGACATAAGTAGACCACCAGTGCCATTTAAAGAGATGAACCCCGACCAAGGAGAAACTTGTGAATGAGCGTGCCCATTCAAGGCTTTGGAGATGGGAGTTGTAACCCAAGATAACCCGCCACCATCACAAGGCCTAAATATAGTTTTCCAGAGACAACTGGTTGGGAGAATATAGACAGCTGGTCTAGTGAAAATTGTGTCAGGCTTCACCTTTTGATGATTTTACACAAGTAAAGCCACTATTGAGAGACTATAAAACAGATAATTAGGATGACCTAATTCCAGTATAATAATTAGGATTGCCAGATCCACCCTTGAATGAAGGTTTAAGAATGAATACCATATATTCAACAGCTGCTCATTGCCATCATTCTGAAGGTTTGTTTTGCAGTTCTGTGAACCTTTAAGATTAGCCTTTCGAGGGAGAATTGATCTCCTTTGACGCACCCCGGAGGGAAACTCCTGGAAAAGGTAGGACATGGAAATAAGGAATAGCAGGATCTCCAGAAATCTTGGACTGTTCTATTTTTACAGAACGCACATGACAGAAGTTATGAGCAGGAATAACAAACCAGGACCATAGATCCATGGTTCATATTAGCTTGCTCATGTTTCAATGTTTAATCTGGGTGCAGCTGTATTGGCTGTAATGTTACTTTATTATTGTGCTGCATACTTCCTCAGGGCCTCAAGAGACTCAATCCTCCTGGTTTAGTTCAGACCTTGTGTTTCTCAATCATATCAGCAGGTGGAACATGCTATAGGTCCTTAATTAGTGATTTACCATACTAACCACATTCTAAGGCGAAAGATTAATATTAGCCTTTGTTTCACTGACTTCCTCCACATATGGGAGTCATGTTCCCTAATTAGTTTAGTCACCAATAACCAATTTCCAATGAATGGTTAAATTCCTTCAGTGAAAATGGCCATGAGGCACATGAGGCATGATCCCAGGCAGGTGGTGGGGGGTGTCAGGGCCACTGGCCCC
The DNA here is from genome assembly GCF_031168955.1 of Gadus macrocephalus. NCBI lineage: Eukaryota > Metazoa > Chordata > Actinopteri > Gadiformes > Gadidae > Gadus > Gadus macrocephalus. The sequence continues at coordinate 19,829,221 of NC_082387.1, forward strand.
ATGAGCTCATTGGCTGAAGTGCTCCTGCCCAAAAAGAAAAAAGGTCAACCCTAACCCTGCTGGTCATTATAACAGGTGGTGGTGGGGGAGGGGGGAGTGGTCCGTCCATGACCCCGCCCAGTCATTATAGACCTGCTGGAGATGAGATTCACAATATCTGTTACAATTACTTATAGCCATATGTGCCGTCATAGATATAAATGATTGAAAAATACATCAATGTTCAGAGCTATGTACATCAATGGAACTAGTTTCCTAAATACCTAATGTTTTAACAGCCTACATTTTCCCACTTGTTTAGGAACTGAAAGGACATTATCCAAACACCCCAAATTGTTATGATGTAGCAATGCTTTATGAAATAAAAGGTCAAAACGATTGAAATGAAAGTAGCAGTTTATTACATACAGGACATAATGGACTGTACGCAAATCTCTAGACATGAAGCACATTGTAAGGTTAAGCTACCTGCTCCTCTGAGTCGGACGCATGTTGATAAGAGGTTCAGCAAATGGAGGGGATAGAGGAAATAGAAAAGGCACTCGTGCACTTGCTGTAGCCAATGGGACGATCTCTGAATGGTTCAAGCCAAAACACTAAAACCACCTTCCTGCATGAGTGAGGGCTGTGTAAACAAGGCTGGTTTCTCTGTACAACACCAGCCAAATGTTAGCCAATCACAGAGCAGATCCGAGAGGGGCCAGTAATAACCTACAGGCCATTTGTGTGACTCCTTCAAAAATAAAAAACCTGCACAAATATCAAAATGATCCGGTCCCCCCCCCCCCGTACATGTAGACGGTGGCATACCAAAGCTTTCTGTAGGACACTTTGGAACCACTACGTTTGAGTTTAAAAGTTGTCGTGACAACAGCAGATAATTGATCCTTGATTGTTTAAAGCTACCATCTGAGAGCTTGGCTTCTCTGTATCCACACCAAGCTCCAGACCCTAAATAAATACTAAACACTAGGTGGTGGATGAGACGGGCTTCTGCAGAGGAACGCCAACCACCGATATGTGCAAGGAAGAAAATATATAAATCAATGCCCTTGCAAACTTGGGAGTTGTAACAACTTTTTTATAAAAAGTTGTGTCAAGGATAATGCATCTGATTTACTAGTTTCCTCACCAAATCAAGTAGAGCAGATGCCTCCATCAGACCACAGCAGTGGCATAGCAGCTTCTGATTTTTCTGTATTACATCAGAAAACCGCAGTGGTCTCGATGGGGCGTCTGCGGCGACGCTCGCTAGGAGCTCAGCAACCGAGGCCTCCTGTGCTCAACAATGCATAGCATAGTTCCCGTTGTCATTAAATTAACAAAAACCGGAGCCAGCCTTACTTCCATGGTGCTCTTCAGGCATCCTCCACGATGTGAGAGGTCGGGGGGGGGGGGGGGGGGGGGGGGGGGGGGGCTAAAATAACTGCCAGGAGGAATGCTCATTAAGACTATGCACGTCATCTCAACTTTAAGGTAAGCCAAGTTGAGATGCCCATAGTACCCCTTACACGAGTAGCACCAGTTTAAAACCAATATAAATACCGAAAGGAGGTACGCACATAGAATCCACCACAAGGGACAGAGACGCTATGCAGGGGAAGACCGCCTCGACTACTGGATGCCAACACTGTGGCCCCTCTTCTTCGAAGGAGCGTTTAACTGGGAGGCTTGGGAGTGGGGACTGGGGAGTGTGCAGTGGGAGGAGGGGAGCAGCGATGCACTGCATGTTTCATCTGCAACTGTTCTGACATTACTGACGCACATCTCCTAGGGTCAAGAGCGACAGTACCCACAGCTAAAGAGAAGAAGACCGAGAAGAACTAAACAAGAGCGGAAAGCGTGAGGGAGGAGGCTAATGCTGCCATAGTGAAGTGAGGGCCTGTCCCCCTGGGTCTTGGAGGCTTCTCTGTAGTATACACCAACAAGCCTGGGGGGAAAAGCTTGACACGGTTTAGTATTTTAGTTTTTTTGGAACCTCCCATGGGAAGGAGTCTCGGCCAAAGTGGCCATAGGCTGCGGTCCTCTGATACATGGGCTTCTTCAGATCCAGCTCCCTGGAATACATAACCAACACATTTAGCAGCAGTCAGCACCAGCGTGCGTGCACACACTCAATCCACTCACGCACCCAATGGGACACTTACCAACGTGCTGATTTCCACTTGCAGATGGAAGCCAAAACCTTGCATTCAATCTTTTACTTAAAAAATAAATTAAATGCCAACTAAAAAGGAAACCCTCAGACACCCCTGGCATGTAACTTCCACTCCTAAAACCCAACCTTTGATCTATTCTTTAACCAGATCCTATTCATCAATGCATGTGCGAGGGAGATCTCAGGAGGTAGACGCAAGGCACCGCGTGTCTCCAGGAGGAGTGAATTACCTGACGATGACCCCAGGCCGCAGGTCAAAGTTCTTCTTCACCACGTCGAGCAGCTCTCGCTCGCTCTTTTTGGATGTCCCGTAGTGGAAGATGGAGATGGAGAGGGGATGGGCCACTCCGATGGCATAGGCAACCTGATCAAGCCATGTCACAAGCATTAGGGGGACGCTCTCAGAATCACAACATGAAGGTCAAGACAAGGTGAGGAGGCGGAGGACTACCTGCACCAGGACTCTGCGACAGAGCTCCGCCTTGACCAGGGACTTGGCCACCCATCGGGCCGCATACGCTGCCGAGCGGTCCACCTTGGTGTAGTCCTTTCCAGAGAAGGCCCCCCCGCCGTGGGCCCCCCAGCCCCCATAGGTGTCCACGATGATCTTACGGCCCGTCAGGCCGGCGTCACCCTGAATAAAAAGGAACCGGTGATCAAACCATTCAACCTTACCATTCCATCATGGATTCATTCCCACTAACACCAGTAAGCGAGTTTACCTGCGGGCCCCCGATGACGAAGCGGCCGCTGGGCTGCAGGTGGTAAATGGTGTCGTCGTCCAGGTATTTGCAGGGAACCACTGCCTTGACCACCTTCTCCTTAAGGGCTTCCCTCATCTCGTCCAGGTAGATGTCCTCGTCGTGCTGCACGGAGACCACCACTGTGTGCACGCGCACCGGGAGCATGGCGCCCCGGTCCTGCCGGTACTGGACCGTCACCTGAAGACGGACGCGTTAGACACGCTGCATTCTGCTCATCGCTGAACCCGGGTCACATTGTGTTTCCAGGCTGTAGTTGATACCCGCTTTATTTAGCCCTATACATGCCATCCCTTGCAGCGGCGGTCCTAAATAGACAGAGACCTCCTCCGTCCTCACCTGGGTCTTGGAATCGGGCCGGAGCCAGGGCAGGGTCCCGTCGCGCCTCAGCTCGGCCAGCTTGGCGTTGAGCTTGTGGGCCAGGACGATGGTGAGGGGCATGCACTCCTCCGTCTCGTCCGTGGCGTAGCCAAACATCAGCCCCTGCACAGAGAACGAGAGCGTCGGTTTCGGATAACCAGCCTATAACCCCCGCTGCCGCGGAGCCCCATAGCCACCGGCCGCCCATAACCCCGCTGCCGCGGAGCCCCATAGCCACCGGCCGCCCATAACCCCGCTGCCGCGGAGCCCCATAGCCACCGGCCGTCCATAACCCCGCTGCCGCTGAGCCCCATAGCCACCGGCCGCCCATAACCCCGCTGCCGCGGAGCCCCATAGCCACCGGCCGCCCATAACCCAAGAGCCCGGGACCCACCTGGTCCCCTGCGCCGATGTCCTCCTCATTGCGGTCGATGTGAACCCCCTGGGCAATGTCCGGAGACTGCTGCTCCAACGCCACCAGAACATTGCAGGTCTTGTAGTCGAAGCCTTTGAGTGGGCACAGAGACATTTAAAATAAAGGGAAACCTATACAGAAAATGACTGAGAAAAAAATAGACATAGTTAAGTGCTGCACCCTTGGAGGAATCGTCGTATCCGATGTGGCGGATGGTGTCCCGCACCACCTTTTGGTAGTCTACGGTGGCCCGTGAGGTCACCTCCCCCGCCAGCAGGATCATCCCCGTCTTGGCAACCGTTTCTAATGGTGATGAGGATGAAAGTTTACAGCCAGAATAATCAAGGTTTGATTCACTGACGCCTCAAGGAAAGCAACTTGCAAATAGTTTTACAACATGTACACCGGTCGAGGTCACGGTCCGAGCACATAGACTCGTCAGTCAAAACACATCCGAGGTCGACTTTAAAAGATGACTGATAATACTGTTAGAACTAGTTAAAAACTTTTTTGCAACACAAGCGCTTAATCATCAGTAGGGCTGTCTAGTTCAGGTCAGGCGATATTCACTTGTTCTCATTGGTCGGACAGCGTGTTCCTTTTAGATATCAGGCGGGGAGGGGGGGAGAAATTAGGACAAATGCATTTCATCGTTCCAAGGGTGCGTGCATGACGTCACACGCCATCCGCTACACTGAACACGGAACAGAGCGCAGCATCGCTCGTAGCTCGTCTGGTGAGACGCGCTTTCAAGACTGAAGCACTGCCGTAACACAGCTGGATTCTGACCTTCGGACTACCTTCTACTCGCGTTATATTCAGGCATACATGTAAAGTAGAGCATAACATGCATTGTTTTTATTATGATTTTTCGAAAAGATTTCACTTTGCTCGACTAAAACCCTGATCCTCATATTCATGCGTTGATTAGGAATGTAGCACTGAGATTTCTGCAGGTTGAGTGTGGGGAACATTGACACTTGCATTGACATATTGGGTGCTTATAGGAGCATTTCTTCATAAGAGCATAAAATCGGCGCAACCTTCCTTAAAGGTTGGGTATGGAATTCGCTTTTTTGGCCATTTTTGCAAAATTACTTGAAATCCTTATCATAACCCACTTACAGCCACCGAGTTAGAAGTACTGACATGAAAATTCAAGTCAATCATCTGTGGAACGGGCAGGGCTCGGAAAACTCCAGCCAATGATTTCCAGAGCCACCGAGTTGCATTGGACAGTAAGTACGTCAATCAAACGGTCGCACTGCACTCCCCCTCCCCTGCGCGACCCGTTCGTGCACGTACTCAAAGCTCGTGACCCAGAGCAAGCTTCCGTTTGTCGTTATCCTGCGGCAGCTACTGGAGCTAGCTAACGGCTCGCTCTCGCGCATCTGTGTTCACTCGTGCATGATTGCGCGTCCATGTACTTGAAATGGGTGGAGTGGGAAGGAGAGGGGGTAGGACCATTTGAGTTGTTTATTTTCAAAATCTGCTGCCGTTTCGCAAATCCCATACCCAACCTTTAACGGATTAATAATGTTATGTAGCACATCATTTGGATAAGATATCAGCATCAGTGAATCCCTACTTACCACAAGCGACTTTGGCATCTGGGTCTTGCTTGAGATGAGCATCTAGGACTGCATCGCTGATCTGATCACAGATTTTGTCTGGAAAATATAGAGACAGGGTTAGTGTTACTGGTAACCAAATAAACAATGTGGAGGTAACTGGTTGCCATGGTCATATTCTTCCTGACAAACTCAACATCCAAGCTCATCCATATTCTGTCCGCTCTGTTTTCACTGTCAGCAGAAAGAACCGGAGAACATATCAGACCAAGAAGTCAGATCTTATGGACTTAGCTGCTCTGACAGCAATTCTAGAGTCTTGGATAAGGAGTGGCTGCCTCTGCGTCCCGCAAGAGATGCAAAAAGTGCAACTATGGCCATTTGATGTAGAACTACATTTATTACCAGATAACTCCTCAGACTCGCTGCATAACCCTACCGTGAACACGGACATCTCTAAACAGCCAATTTTCTAGTACCAAGTTATCCAAGATAATTAATTTCAGAGCGCAGGAACGAACGTCAATCATTGCGTAAGGGGTTTAGCCCGCGAGTACGCCAGGTGGGAGGGGCCCCTGAGCACGCCTGGTGGGAGGGCCCGAGATCCTGCAGTCGCCATTTCATCAGACTCACGTGTGCCGAAGCTATATAACAACGGATCCCATGGTTATCCAATTGACACACAAATAGCGGTCCGAGTCAAAGCAAGCATGCATTTCCGCAGTGACACCGCGTACATGTTAAGGGTTATGATAACGCAGTTTATTATTCGAGTCCGCCGGTCTTATAGAAGCCATGTGGTCCGCGGGGCGTTTCTGGACCAGCGTACACATGGCTTACAGTGCCCCCGCATCACGTATTAAACACTTCTGTTCATAACGACACAAAAGACATGCGTTATAAGAACATTTCCGGTAGCCTCGCCGTTAGGACCCCCATCCCCCGGGACGGGAGCGCGCGGCGGGTGCGTTAGCTCCACGCGCTAATGGTAGCTCAGAGCGCCTGATCCAACACGTTAAGATTGATTGAATGATTTATTTATTTAAACTCGAAAAAATAGCGTCTCTGTTCAGAAATGACCATAATAAACTTTGATTAAGAGCTCCTTGAATGAAACATCGGCGATCTGGAGGAGTTGGACCAACAGAGAGGTCTGTCTGACAGGACTTACCGGGATGTCCTTCTCCGACCGACTCCGAGGTGAACAAGAAGCAGTCCTCCTCGATCAGGGAGTTGTGGAACCCGTTCATCTGACCGTTCATCATCGCTTACTGATGTCCCGAACCGTACTAATGGTATATAACGTGTAAATATTGGGGGAAAGTGCGCTATGGGGATGTCCTGTCCTTCTGGAACCGACCTACCACCGTGGAGAGACGCATATACAGCAACCTCATGGCGCAGCGCGATGGGTATTTATCCACCCAGTCTGACGTCACGCCGGGGCGATACCATTAGACACACGAAGAAGGGGGGGGCATATGCGTACATCCAGGCTGATCTGAGTGAGCCCATGTGCCCTCCAAAACAGTTACTGATGCTGCGTGTGCTTCGTGAACCTGTTCATCGTCCTATCTGTGTGTAACACCCCATACTTAACTCAGGGACCTTCTGAGTTCCGGGCTGTTGACAATGTTGCCCAGTGAATCACCACCACTGGGCTCAGCTCACCATTAAAGAGCCGAATGTCGTCCTATTCGTGTTATTATCGGGGGTTTTCTGCCCGTTCAGTGTGATATGAGTTGAGTGGTAGTTGTGTCTTTGTTCTGCGATATACTGAGTAGCTTTCAAAGGGATACAGAGATATATATTTTACTCTATCTCTGTTCGTGTGGGGGATGACACAATTTTGAATAACTTTGCAAAGATGTCTACTCTGTTCCGAATTGTCGATTATTCAAAACAAGTGTCGGAAACGACACAATGAAATGCCAGTTTGAGACGTTTTCGGAACATTGAACCGTCGCGATAGTGGCATGTCGATCTAATGGAAAATATTTCGGACCAATGAGACGTCGGAATTACGGCATGGCACCCTGGGGGGACAGTCAGTCAGGGGCTGGGTGGACGGTCTGTCAGTCATTCTACTTGCTGTAGTTTGGTCTGGCTTTGCGAGACTAGTCAGTGGGTGAGTCCGGCTGGTTAGTCTAGCTTCAGGTCTAAAAGGCGCATCATGGGGGAGCTCGATAATAGTGTGGAATCCTCTTTTTTGTTTGAGGACAAGTGAAGTGTTGTCACTTTGCTCTCCAATATTCATCGTGAACGTGATATGTAGGCCTATGTTGTATTTTGGAGAGAGAGTGAGAGAGGGCGAGAGAGCGTGAGCGAGGTATAAAATTATATACAATTATATATGTAGCAGGCCTATTCGGCATATTGAACCGTCGGCCTAATGCGCCTCCTTTTTGAAAAGTCGGACAAACGGACCTTCGGACCAATGGGTTCCGTTTTCGGAACATTGAACCGTCGAAATAGTGGCATGTCGATCTAATGGGAAATATTTCGGACCATTGAGACGTCGGAACAATGAGGCGTCGGAATTACGGCATGGCACCGTCCACCCGGCCTCTGACTGACTGTCTGTCCACCCAGCCTCTGACTGACTGTCCCCCAAGCCCCTGACTGACTGTCCATCAGCCCTTGACTGTCCCCCCAGCCCCTGAATGACTGTCCACCCAGCCCCTGACTGTCCAGCCGGCCTCAAACTGACAGTCCACCAGCCCCTGGCCGACTGTCCACCAAGCCCCTGACTGACTGTCCACCAACCACCTGACTGTCCAGCCGGCCTCTAACTGACAGACCACCAGCCCCAGGCCGACTGTCCACCAACCCCCTGACTGTCCAGCTGGCCTCTAACTGACAGATCACCAGCCCCTGGTTGACTGTCAAACCATCCTTTGACTGACTGTCCACCAGCCCCTGACGGACTATCCACCAGCCCCTGGTTCACCTACAGAGCCGACTCGTACCCCTACAACCCTCAGCTGGTGCATCACATGTTGTATGGTGGGACTTTTTGAGGGTCCTCCCTATAGAGTCTCAGGAAGAACATAGTGCTATAGCCCCTGAATCAACGTACAGCCTTGTTAGACTGCTCACATGAGGAGCGCTGTGGCAGGATGGATACATAATTTCACAATTAAAATCGGAACAATTACCATTCCCCTCTGCCTCTAAGATGGAGGCAGTCTGTGACGTCATGATGTACACACCATTAATTATCTCCCTCTCATATTGACCAACTACAACATCTTTAGTTTAATGAGCACAAGCAAGCAGAAATATATTCCAACATAGGATGAATGTTTGACAGAGGAAACACAAAATCATCTGGGTGCTGTTTCGCTAAAATAGCATGATCTGTGTGTCAATGATCATCATGTGTGTGTGTGTGTGTGTGTTTTTGTGTGTGTACAGTACTTTCCCAGAAACCCATGGGTACACCTGGAGACAGGATTAACGTGAGTAGAAACACAGCGTCATGATGTCCCACAAAACTTGATTTCACTGCACTCAGAGAACCGCTATCTCGTTTTCACCCCTCAGGCTAAAAAGATATGCTTTTAAAAACAGAATGAAGAGCTTCTGGCTGGGTTTGTCTACTCAACGGGAGCAAAGTTAAAATATGATCTAATTACATCTTATCTTCTTCTTTGAATTTAGTCAATAGTTTGCATGCACATTATGTTCGCCTAAGCGGGGTTCCCTATTGGATGAGGAGTGTGATGAGCATATAGGTAGAGGGGAACGTGCTTCTGTCTCAATCAGGCACTGGATTGCATCATCAAACACACTTCATTGTCAACAAATAATATTACCAAACCACACTGGGCTGGGCATATTAAATGTTAGGCTATTTAATTTTAACTTTTCCCTCCAGCATCCTGTTAAATAAATCAGGACGTAGCCTTTTGTGTGACAAATAACTATGGAGGATTGCATCACTCATAGGGGCACATTAATCTGCAAGGTGAGCACATTGAGTGAGGAGCAGTATGATGCAAGGTCCCCAAGCGGTTGCCCCCTGCCCCTGCCTGCATGATCCAACTTGGTACATTCCAAACTATCCTGATGCCCCATAGATATGTTACAATATTACATAAGATAAGCACACAGGTTAAAGGTACCCAGGTGGTCTACTCAATACAGTGTATAATAGAAACCAGACCCCAGATGGCCTACTCAATAGTCTATAATAGAAACCAGACCCCAGGTGGTCTACTCAATAGTCTATAATAGAAACCAGCCCCCAGATGGCCTACTCAATAGTCTATAATAGATACCAGACCCCAGGTGGTCTACTCAATAGTCTATAATAGAAACCAGACCCCAGGTGGTCTACTCAATAGTGTATAATAGAAACCAGACCCCAGGTGGTCTACTCAATAGTCTATAATAGAAACCAGACCCCAGGTGGTCTACTCAATAGTCTATAATAGAAACCAGACCCCAGGTGGTCTACTCAATAGTCTATAATAGAAACCAGACCCCAGGTGGTCTACTCAATAGACCTCTGAAGAATAAGTCCCACCTCCGAGGCTCCGGTACCATCGGTCAAATGTCTATGGGAAGGGTTAGGGTTATGTTTTGAACTACACATTTTTTCCATCTGTGCCGTTAATGCTTCTTCATAATAGTTAACGACTTTAACGGCACCGACAATCCAAATGTCAAGTAGAATCTAGATGGAAAAAGTGTGTAGTTCAAAACGTGAACAGCTTTTAATTCTTCGCCACCTACAGAGTTTCCCTTTCCGTCTGGGCTAAGCGCCGGATATTTAAAAAACCTAGAAACGCCCCTGGATCCATCAGTTTCTAATCCTCTCAAACGCGGTTTAACTGAACAATGGAGCCGTTTCAAAGTAGCCTGCACCCTTTATTTACCTAGTTGTCCTGATGGCCTTCTATCTGTCCCTGGCCACCCGCTCCACTTGTTGAGCCTGACATTGGTCTCCTGACTGTCTTTCAGTTCAAGCCAGGGGAAAAGAGCAGCTTGGGTGGCTGATAATCCATCCAATAATAACAAAGCTAAATATAATATTTTCCAATGCAGGCAACAGTCAGCTTAAACCATTATTTAATATAAAGGAACTAAGTGTATAATTTGTACTTGCATCGCAGTGAAACTGGCAGTATATGAACAGCTTGTAATTTAACTTAAAGAATGAGATCGTCCTCAATTCTCTATTGAGTAGAACACCTGTCGGCTGGTTTCTATTAGACTCTATAGACCTCTGAAGAATAAGTCCCGCCTCCAAGGCTCCTGGTTCCATCGGACAAAATTCTATGGGAAGGGTTAGCGAATTTTTCATAATGCTTTACCTATATATACATACATATGTTTTTAAACCATTTATTCTCTTGCCAGAAGGACTATCTAGAAGGACTAAGCTACTTTATTTTTAGATGCCCCTGGAATCCCCATGTTTGTTTCTAGTGTAAAGCAAGCAAAAAAAAAAAAGCAAGTTGATAGATATATATATTTTAATAGGGTCGGGGCTAATTAAATAAAATATGGGGCTTTAGCCCCGAATGAAACAGCCTAGTGACGCCACTGGACGGATTCAGATCTGGATGAATTTTCTCCCCCATTCCAAGACACAAAGGTTTGCCAAAATGTATGAAAACAGGTTAGCATTAAGCCCAGTCCCAACAGGCACAGCAGAACTGTTCCTTGAGGTTCTGCAGAAAGGCTGTGTTGTATGAGTGTGATGGAAATGCCACGAGCATAAGATCAATTTTTTTTAGTAAAAGTAATATAAACTTTCATTTGCATTGTCAGTGCACTATATGTAGGCACATGTAACATCTGGGTTTGTCTCGTAATGTCCAAGGTTACATGACCCTGTTTGCGTTTGTTGAATTGACGCCGCCGGTACGACCCCTGGTTATGAAGGGCAGAGGTACCACCACTCCACAGGTCAGTTATGACTGCCGGCTTCATGGTTTGCTTGCTGAAGACAGTTCTCAGAAAACATCCACGCAGTCAAGGTTGAAGGGAAGTCGTATATATATTATTTCTTTTATTTTTCTTCCATTGGGCATTTACAGATACTTTTTTTTTCGTGGATGCCAGACATGTTCAGCCACTCCATCTCAGACAAAAACCGTGGAGGTACCCATTTTTGTTTCCACAAAAATAAAACCAATATTAATATATCACTCATATTTGCTTTGAAATAATTCTCCTTCACTGGCCAGCAGAATTCAGGCTGATTTCACAGAATTAAATAAGAAAATAAATACATCATAATTCATATATTTTTGGCATAGATTGTCATCTTATTCATATCCCAATCTGTTATATTTCCCTTAAATACAAACGTATATATCTAAAACACACATTAATTATAGAACAACATTCTTTAGACATTTCAAAAATCGAGTTTCACATATCAAGAGTTTCACTTACCTGCATTGTAAGAATTGTTTGGTAAAAACCAACGTTATGAATACAGCTCGGATCATTGTGGATTACCTAAGATAACTTCAGATCTTATCTATTCAAAACTTCATATTGTATACAAAGATCATACTAATTATATTGTCTTTTGGATGCATAATGAGACTGAATTTAAATAAAACGTATGCAAGCAAACTCTGAAACTGAAATGTTCTCACCTAGACTCTACGGATTTTTATATATATTTTTTGATGTTCTCACGATAATTCTTCTAACACTTCTCACAGCCACTGACATCACAAAGAGGAGTCAAAACAGCACTTTACGGCACAAAGTCACGGTACCGCGTGTACAGCATGGAGCAGCAAACCATGCCATTCACAGCTCTTTTACAGCTAGCTAGTAACATCACAACGTTCATACCATCTCTCTCTCTCACACACACACTGACACACACACACACACACTGATAGAGGAGTGTACACATTTACGACGAGGCTACGGTACTAGGCTACACATTGCCTAATCATGACCATTGTTTTTCAATCTGTCTAAAATCTCACAAGCTAATAACTGACACAAAGTAGTACAGAGAGCACCGCCTGCTTCTTAACCAACAGTGGGGGGACATCGACAAATAAAAGAGGGACAAAACTGTCAAAGTGCAGAAAGGAGAAAGATAACGAAGGTTACCCGAAGGCGGAGCGCTTGTTTTAAATGGAACCCATGGAAACCAGCATGGACTGGGAGGGAAATACGCTCCCATTGAGGTGATGGTTATGTTAGAGTAGAAACAAAGGGTGTGAATTGTGAGTTGTTATCATCACAGCAAAGGCGTGACCACAGACTGACCTTGAGGTTCTTAAGGTCTCTAATGGCAGACCTGATCAGACCCAGGGGGGCGGCGGGGGGGGTTCTTGTGTCACTATGGCCTTATTGGTCGAGTGTACTCTCTGTAAACTCTGTCTCTCATAAACGTCACCTTTATGATGCATTCCCCTTTTAAAATGCAATCCGGATTTGATGGCTCCCGAGGAGGGTGTGTGAGGATGGTTCTCTCTCATGTATATTCGCCTGCTAGAACATGAGGGCAGTTTCCTCATGTTCATGAAACGCGTGTGGTCAAATACGCCGGTGGGCTTGTTTTGAAGCGTTTGGTCTGTCTTGGTTTCTGTCTGTATGAGGGCTGGGTAAAGTGTGATAACTCATTAGCGAGCCCTCTGATGGCTCAGCCAGAGAGACAGAAGACACACAACGTAGAAGAGAGGCAGAGGAATACAAGTATAAAAAAAGTAAAGCAAGTGTAACGTGAAACTTGTAATAAAAATCAACTCCGAAAGTAAGCCTCCTTCCTCAATAGACCTGACGGCTAACCTTAGTCCTGAAATAATGGTTTCCATATAATGAACTCCACTCTACGAACCACACAGTGTCTACCTACAGTGCATATAACAAGTTACAACACAGCCCAACTGGAGAGAGAGAGAGAGAGAGAGAGAGAGAGAGAGAGAGAGAGAGAGAGAGAGAGAGAGAGAGAGAGAGAGAGAGAGAGAGAGAGAGAGAGAGAGAGAGAGAGAGAGAGAGAGAGAGAGAGAGAGAGAGAGAGATGGAGGGGGGTGTCTGCATCACAACTCCGCCTCCCCAGCTGAAGTGCCCTCTGCTGGGCCAGAGGCCGGGAAACTCTCCACCTCTGGTGGACCTTCGGGGGCGTGGGTCTCAGCGTCGGCAGGCTTCAGCCCCCTTACTTCGGGGGTGTCGGGGCCGCGGCTGTGGTTGCGGCGCGGAGCCCCGCTTGGCCCGGGGCTGGGGCTGCGGGACCGGGACCTGGTCGGGCCGCGGGGGCCGTCGGGGGAGTCGTCCTCCGAGCTGACCTCAGAGCTGTCGTCTGAGGCGCTGGCGGCTCGCTGCTCCGAGGGCAGCAGGATCTACAGCCGGCGGGGGGAATGTCGTCGAGGTTGTTATGGGGAACACGGTGTGAACGGCCTCATAGTCACGGCATATTACACTAGCAGGGACAGACCCTTTCACAGGGGCATCATCCTAGGACACACACAGCTCATGACATTGATTCTGGGTCTACTGCTTAATTGCACCAGGACACAGGAGCAAACGTCACTCACTGTTAGTCTGCTACCTGTGGCCTGCTACATACAACCAGGAGATCCAGAATCTAAAAGATTAACAAGTTTTTCTCTCTCCGCGATCATCACCTGGAAGGGCTCGGTCACCCCCACGATGGTGTTCATGTTGTTGCTATAGAATCCGAGGATGAAGTCCCCACAGGTCTTGGGGAGCTCCTCCTCAGTGAAGGTTACCTGGGAGAGATAAACCATTGGAACTCAATCATCTTTTACTCTGCATTCAAATCGATTCACGGGGTCGGTGGTGGGCTTGAGTCACTAGAAGCCAGCATGTGGCAACAGGATCAGATAACGTCATGACCTACCATCATGTGACAATTATTTATTTATAAATTATTATAATAATTATTTATCATTGAATAAAGTCCCCGAAAGTAGCCTGTAGGGCATGACATCTGCCTACTGTCTACATATATATATTTTTTAGCAAAGATTAGTTTAAACAAATCATTAAAAACTGTGCAAACTTTTTAATGAAAACAACATAAAACTGAACCTACAACAGTTGTTAGCTTAATATAATTAAAGGAGACTCTGTAAGTCTGTCTGTCGTTCGATTCGCAAAACAACTCGGGTGAGGGAGCGGCTCTCAGAACGCAGCGGACCTGAGGCCCGTTTGAACGGCCACTGCATCTTCATTTGGCAAAACCACATTCATAACCTAAAGTGAAGAGGATCATACCATTGTTACCTTTAAACCCCTCCCACCCGAGCCATTCAGCTAAGATACAATGGTCTGAGCCGCTTGCTCAGCCAGTTAGAGGGGACAGGACACTGGTATTGAGTGGTTTGAATTGTAAGTCTCCCGCCTATTTACTGGGAGAGCCTAAACCCAACACCTTAACCCTTTAATCAAATGGTCCGGCTACACCCCCAAACCAGATTGTAGCGAGAAGAGACAGCCAAAGCAGAAGTGAGCGCGGACACTTTTTAAATATCTGCTAGAGGCGTGGACTAGGTCAGACAGGAGGTTGGATTTTCCTTTAAAAGCTGAATACAAAAAAAAAGGTCCATCACCTGATGTTCTTGCCGCTGGTAGTCTGCCTCCTCTTGCTTGGCCCACACATATCCTACATAGTCCTTGTGGTGCCTGAACCCCACCTGGCAACACACACAACATCTTGTCAAGGCCTTCCAACAAATGGTGATTAAGAAAAACAGAAATATTGTGACTCACTGTGTCCGCACAAGAAGCTCCAACTGTTCATAAGATCACAGCAACACACACACACACAATAACGGGCAGAAACACCCTCAGAACCACGGAGGCCCGACCAGGACACCCACCTTGTACAGACCAATCCAGTCCCAGGAGCTGCGGGCGTAGCTGGGAGCCAATCTGAACGTAACGACGGCATCGGCCAGACTGGTCCACTCGTCCTCCACCAGCAGGGTGACCAGGGGCGAGTCCACCTTGTAGGGGAACTAGACCCAGAGCACAAACACAGACATCAGGACCAGGACCAGGGGCGAGTCCACCTTGTAGGGGAACTAGACCCAGAGCACAAACACAGACATCAGGACCAGGACCAGGGGCGAGTCCACCTTGTAGGGGAACTAGACCCAGAGCACAAACACAGACATAGGGACCAGGGAGCAGATCCACCCTTTAGGGGGACTAGACCCCAGAACACAGACTTTCAGGACCAGGACCAGGTCCCCCTTGTAGGGGGACTACCTCGTAGAGCACAATCACGATCAAGTTTTTCTTTCAAAATAAATTATCCCACGGTAAAAAAGTGATCGATTAATTTTGTCCGAATGTATACAAAGAGCGTTAGACGCTAGATTCACTCATTAACAGGCTACACTCATCTAAAGCAGCCCCAGTGAGACGGGGAGCGATGGCAGTCTCAAGACCCTCTCCTGTACCTGTAGAGTGAAGATGGAGGCCACAGGCTTGTGGTCGCTGACCGTGTACTCCATGTGGCTGCGGTAGCAGTGCTGCGTCACCTTGGTGCCGCAGCTCAGACCCGACATGGACGCACGCTTCCCCGCCTTTGGGGCGGAGCTCGCCGCCGGTGGTCGCAGACGCCACAGGATGCGGTCCGTCCACGCCGGCTTGCGCTTCTTCCCGCTAAAGAGGACGAGAGACGCTCAGTTTCTCTTTAGAAGTTGGAAGATATTTCATTCAAGACATCGCTAAATGTTCAATTTAGACTTTATCCAAAGCGACTTGCAAGTGAGACTGAACATCAAAGCATACCATCCACATTGTAAAAGAGCAACTAAGTTCGTTACAAATACAGTTAGTTAGTATTTGTATACATTTTATACACCAGTTATATCGCTAATTATATCAATAAGATCCTTGAAGAGGAAAGGCGAGAAAGAAGAGATGAAGGAGGTTTGAAGGGGATCAGAGGAGAGGAGAGAGGGAAGACGTAGACGAGGTGAACATCATGAGCCTCCCTGGGGCAGCGCCCACCTGGTGTCGTATGTGTCTGTTCCAACGTCAAACTTGTAGGTGGGCATGAACTTCAGCGGACCCTCAAGGAAGCCCTCCAACACCACCTCATTGTCCTTGGCCATGTTGAGCTGAGGAGAGGCACCGTCACACATCATGCTAGGCCCTTCAGAGGGGTACTCGGAACTAAACTAGTAAACCCTGAGTAACCATCACAAGGAATGAGAAAACCACAGCTCCGTCAGATTAACCACACCATAATGACCTCATTCAGAGGTGTGGGCTCAAAGTGGCGTGTGCGTGAGTATGTGTGTGAATGCATCTTGAATGTTCTCTGTGACTGCATGCAGCAAATTACATGCAGCGACTTTCACATGTTGAGGGGAATGAGACCAAAGAGGAGACTGGGGAGACTGGGGAGGAGAGGGAGAAGGAGTAGACTGGCGAGACGGGGGAGACTGGGGAGAGGGGGGAGACTGGGGAGACTGGAGAGAGGGGGGAGACTGGGGAGAGAGGGGGGAGACTGGGGAGAGAGGGGGGAGACGGGAGAGACTGGGGAGAGGGGGGAGACTGGGGAGACTGGAGAGAGGGGGGAGACTGGGGAGACTGGGGAGAGGGGGGAGACTGGGGAGAGGGGGGAGACTGGGGAGACTGGGGAGAGGGGGGAGACTGGGGAGACTGGAGAGACGGGAGAGACTGGGGAGACTGGAGAGACGGGAGAGACTGGGGAGAGGGGGGAGACTGGAGAGAGGGGGGAGACTGGGGAGAGAGGGGGGAGACTGGGGAGACTGGGGAGAGAGGGGGGAGACGGGAGAGACTGGGGAGAGGGGGGAGACTGGGGAGACTGGAGAGAGGGGGGAGACGGGAGAGACTGGGGAGAGGGGGGAG
This sequence comes from Gadus macrocephalus, assembly GCF_031168955.1. Classification (NCBI taxonomy): domain Eukaryota; kingdom Metazoa; phylum Chordata; class Actinopteri; order Gadiformes; family Gadidae; genus Gadus; species Gadus macrocephalus. The sequence goes on from NC_082387.1 coordinate 19,846,324, forward strand.
ACTGGGGAGACTGGAGAGAGGGGGGAGACTGGGGAGAGGGGGGAGACTGGGGAGAGGGGGGAGACTGGGGAGACTGGGGAGAGAGGGGGGAGACTGGGGAAAGGGGGGAGACTGGGGAGAGGGGGGGGAGACTGGGGAGACGGGGAAGCCTGCAGGTCTTACATGTGTTCCTATGTCACACTGCTTGTGTAAGGTATTGTGTACGTGTTCTTTGATCGCGCTTGAATGTTTGAGGACTGCCATCTAGTGGCGCTGCTCACACACTACACTGTCTTCTACATCAATGAATGATAGATGATATATTATTTAATTACATTCTCTGAGTGACAACATACAATGTTTTAGGGGTCGAGTTTGATTGGCGGGCAGGAAGAACATTTGAACCAATCCTATTCTGTATGTCTGGAATTCACATTCATTACACGTAACATTAGTTTCACCTGGTCCTTCTCCCACAGCACGGCGAGCTTGTTGCTCTCGATGGCGGACTTCACCACCTGCATCTCAAGGTCATTGATCCGGAAGTTCAGATCCCCGAACCAGAAGACAACGCTGTGAACACACATTCCCACGCAATCAGGGCCTGTAAATCCAGTCCTGGTAAACGGCAGCAGTAACGTCGGCTAATGCTGTTTACCGTGGAAACACGGCCCCAGGATACAGGGGCTGAAACTAATCAGAAACCCGACGAGGGCCCCTCTAGACCGGCCGAGGGCCCCTCTGGACCGGCCGAGGGCCCCCTTAGACCGGCCGAGGGCCCCTCCGGACCGGTCCAGGGCCCCTCCGGACCGGTCCAGGGCCCCTCCGGACCGGCCGAGGGCCCCTCCGGACCGGCCGAGGGCCCCTCTGGCTGCGGGGAGCCAGTCAGTCCAGGGTCAAGACCCGTGTGGAGGATGTAAACAGAGTAAAGGAGGGGGACTGACTCGTGGTCCAGGACCCCGGTGGCGGCCTGGCCCTCGAAGGTCTGCTGCTGCAGGATGCTCTCAAAGTCCTCCATGCGCTGCTCCGAGTTCTCCATGTGGGCGGGCAGGTGGCAGTTCAGGAAGCACACCGTGTGGCCGAACACCGACATGCGCGCACTCACGCCACCCTTGTTGCCCTATGGGGGGACACAGGAGGACAACACACACACACCCACACACACATACACACGGACACGGACACAGACACAGACGCACCCACACACACACGCACACGCACGCACACGCACACACACACACACACACACACACACACACACACACACACACACACACACACACACACACACATTAGGACAGACATGTGGGGACAGGCTGGGGGGTTCTGACTCATTGCTCAATAAAACTTAAAGTGTAATTCTGGTGAAAATTAAACCCAGGGTCTTTGTCAAATAAGCCCTCCAGATACCTTTTTAATTGCAAATCGAGTACAGAGTTTGCCCGGTGCAATATTTGGCTTTCATGTTATTGGTTAGGGGCACCGCGAACGCCATGTTTCCAGGAAGTCCACACAAGTCACACAACACTGTTATATTATTTACCCCAGCAGGTAATCAACTTGTGTGGACTTCCTGGAAACATGGACCTATCGGTAAGGCACAGACTTGGAAAACAGTCTTTTTTAATAAACTCCCGGTAGCTAACTAAGTTGTTGATGCTTTGTTTTATGTGTAGGGACCCTAATCATGCTACTGCAGCGGTTTGGTGCTATTTGAGAAAGATTAGTGGTTAAAAAATGGCGATTTGGAAGTGTTCGCGGTGCCCCTAACCAATAACATGGAGGCCAAACATTGCGCCAGGCAAACTCTGTACTCGATTTTCAATTAAAAAAGTATCTGGAGGGCTTATTTGATGGGTATGCATGCCAAAACAAAGACCCTGGGGTAAATTTTCGCCGGAATTACACTTAAGCGCTTTGTGCGGCCAAAAACAAACAGAGCTAAAGCATTAAACCTGGTAGGATCACTGCAGCACAGTGGACCATCGACATGATGAACAGCTTGGACCGTGTGTATGTGTCTGTGCGTGTGTGTGTGTGTGTGACCATGATGTGTGTTTGACAAATCCCAGTCATCAAAGACCCCCCAGAGCAAAGATCTGGAGTGGTAGCTAATTAGAAGTTAATCAAAATTTAACGCTGGTGCTAATGCACACAGTGAGAGGACATGAAGGGACCTTATTTCACACACACACACACACACACACACACACACACACACACACACACACACACACACACACACACACACACACAGACACACATACACACACACACACACACACACACACACACACACACACACACACACACACACACACACACACACACACACACACACACACACACACACACACACACACACACACACACACACACACGTGACCCCTCCCACCACCCTAACGACTGATGCAACAGAGCTGATTATGCTCAGTGGTGCTAAAGCCTAATCCAGAGACGTGTGTAAAGTACAGCAGACCGTTCATCTCCTTGACTTCTGCTCAGTGATTGTAAAAAGCTCCAGTAGAAGGTTGTCTTAGCAGGACTTGCTTTCCTCATATGTATATGTATATGTATATGTATATGTATATGTATATAATAGAGGACATTGTGTTCTATATGTATATATATATGTGTTTATATATCTATTTTTATAGATATTTACACTTATTATTCGGTTAATGAATCCATTATGATGGTCTGTTGTTTAACTGCTGTGAAAATCAATCTCTCTCTCAGCTATGTAGCCTGTTGGAGTATGGCTCCCTCTACTGGTTAGTGTGTGTAACAACAACCAATAGTGGAAGTCTGCTAACCTTCATGGTTGCATAACGGGTCACGGAGATAGGCATATTCCCATGTGACCAACGAGGCACATTAATGTAATCTAACTGCATGCAATTACGTATGTGGAAATAATGTAGGCCTACAACATTTTTATTATGTGAACGTGTGTGTGATTTGGCTGAGTAGTAAAATAGTAATAAGTCAAAGTAAATACAATACATAAAAACGAATTTGAATTTGGACGCATCTTATATCTCGACCATAAGCAGATGTTCCGATATCGTTAGTAAGCTTTGAATCTAATCTATCCGACCTGTAAGTCATATTAATATTGGACAATGGAAATTACTGGAAACTTGGAAGCCTTGCCATCTCAGATCTGCTTTGTCGACACTTTCACATCCCCAGCCTTCAGTGGTAAACCGGTTTCACAGGGTGGAGATTAACCGTTTGCAGGGCTCCATAACAGCCAATCACAGTCATGCTACAATAGGCTGCAGATTTGCGTTGAAGGCAGTGAGACGGTGGTGCGTGTTTGTATTGTGTGTTGGTGGTGCATATTGGTGGTGTGTGTGTGTGTGTGTGTGTGTGTTGGTGGTGTGTGTGGGGGGTGTGTGTCTGTGGTGTGTGTCGGTGGTGTGTGTCGGTGGTGTGTGTCGTGGTGTGTGTCGTGGTGTGTGTTGGTGGTGTGTGTCGGTGGTGTGTGTCGGTGGTGTGTGTCGTGGTGTGCGTTGGTGGTGTGTGTCGTGGTGTGTGTCGTGGTGTGTGTCGTGGTGTGTGTCGTGGTGTGTGTCGATGGTGTGTGTTGGTGGTGTGTGTCGTGGTGTGTGTCGTGGTGTGTGTCGTGGTGTGTGTCGTGGTGTGTGTCGTGGTGTGTGTGTGTGTGTGTGTGTGTTGGTGGTGTGTGTCGATGGTGTGTGTCGGTGGTGTGTGATGGTGGTTTGTGTCTGTGGTGTGTGTCTATGGTGTGTGTGTGTGTGTGTGTGTGGTGGTGGTGTGTGTTGCTGGTGTGTCGTGGTGTGTGTCGTGGTGTGTGTGTGTGTGTGTGTGTCTGTGGTGTGTGTCGTGGTGTGTGTCTATGGTGTGTGTGTGTGTGTGTGTGTGGTGGTGGTGTGTGTCGTGGTGTGTGTGTGTGTGTGTGTGTGTGTGTGTGTGTTGCTGGTGTGTTGGTGGTGTGGGTGTCGGTGGTGTGTGTCGTGGTGTGTGTCGTGGTGTGTGTCGTGGTGTGTGTCGTGGTGTGTGTCGATGGTGTGTGTTGGTGGTGTGTGTCGTGGTGTGTGTCGTGGTGTGTGTCGTGGTGTGTGTCGTGGTGTGTGTCGTGGTGTGTGTGTGTGTGTGTGTGTGTTGGTGGTGTGTGTCGATGGTGTGTGTCGGTGGTGTGTGATGGTGGTTTGTGTCTGTGGTGTGTGTCTATGGTGTGTGTGTGTGTGTGTGTGTGGTGGTGGTGTGTGTTGCTGGTGTGTCGTGGTGTGTGTCGTGGTGTGTGTGTGTGTGTGTGTGTCTGTGGTGTGTGTCGTGGTGTGTGTCTATGGTGTGTGTGTGTGTGTGTGTGTGGTGGTGGTGTGTGTCGTGGTGTGTGTGTGTGTGTGTGTGTGTGTGTGTGTGTTGCTGGTGTGTTGGTGGTGTGGGTGTCGGTGGTGTGTGTCGTGGTGTGTGTTAATGGTGTGTGTCTTTGTCGTGGTGTGTGTCGGCGGTGTGTCCTGACCCAGTAGCCCCCCAGGCCGGTGCGGGTGGTCTCCGTCTGGACCCCTCGGAGGAAGGGCAGATGGTAGTACTTGGCGAACAACAGCAGCAGCACACCCTGCATCCTCTGGGACGTCACCTGGGGGGAAACATCAGGTCAGCCTCCCGTCGCCCCTTAGGGATCACCTTATCACTGTGTATCAAAGACACCCTCTCACGGTGTACATATCAAGGATCACCTTATCACTGTGTATCAAAGACACCCTCTCACGGTGTACATATCAAGGATCACCTTATCACTGTGTATCAAAGACACCCTCTCACGGTGTACATATCAAGGATCACCTTATCACTGTGTATCAAAGACACCCTCTCACGGTGTACATATCAAGGATCACCTTATCACTGTGTATCAAAGACACCCTCTCACGGTGTACATATCAAGGATCACCTTATCACTCTGTATCAAAGACACCCTCTCACGGTGTACATATCAAGGATCACCTTATCACTGTGTATCAAAGACACCCTCTCACGGTGTACATATCAAGGATCACCTTATCGCTCTGTATCAAAGACACCCTCTCACGGTGTACATATCAAGGATCACCTTATCACTCTGTATCAAAGACACCCTCTCACGGTGTACATATCAAGGATCACCTTATCACTCTGTATCAAAGACACCCTCTCACGGTGTACATATCAAGGATCACCTTATCACTCTATCAAAGACACCCTCTCACGGTGTACATATCAAGGATCACCTTATCACTCTGTATCAAAGACACCCTCTCACGGTGTACATATCAAGGATCACCTTATCACTCTGTATCAAAGACACCCTCTCACGGTGTACATATCAAGGATCACCTTATCACTCTGTATCAAAGACACCCTCTCACGGTGTACATATCAAGGATCACCTTATCACTGTGTATCAAAGACACCCTCTCACGGTGTACATATCAAGGATCACCTTATCACTCTGTATCAAAGACACCCTCTCACGGTGTACATATCAAGGATCACCTTATCACTCTGTATCAAAGACACCCTCTCACGGTGTACATATCAAGGATCACCTTATCACTGTGTATCAAAGACACCCTCTCACGGTGTACATATCAAGGATCACCTTATCACTCTGTATCAAAGACACCCTCTCACGGTGTACATATCAAGGATCACCTTATCACTCTGTATCAAAGACACCCTCTCACGGTGTACATATCAAGGATCACCTTATCGCTCTGTATCAAAGACACCCTCTCACGGTGTACATATCAAGGATCACCTTATCGCTCTGTATCAAAGACACCCTCTCACGGTGTACATATCAAGGATCACCTTATCACTCTGTATCAAAGACACCCTCTCACGGTGTATATATCAAGGATCACCTTATCACTGTGTATCAAAGACACCCTCTCACGGTGTACATATCAAGGATCACCTTATCACTCTGTATCAAAGACACCCTCTCACGGTGTACATATCAAGGATCACCTTATCACTGTGTATCAAAGACATCCTATCACTGTGTACATATCAAGGATCACCTTATCACTGTGTATCAAAGACATCCTATCACTGTGTACATATCAAGGATCATCTTATCACTGTGTATCAAAGACATCCTATCACTGTGTACATATCAAGGATCACCTTATCACTGTGTATCAAAGACATCCTATCACTGTGTACATATCAAGGATCATCTTATCACTGTGTATCAAGGATCATCTTATCACTGTGTACATATCAAGGATCATCTTATCACTGTGTATCAAAGACATCCTATCACTGTGTACATATCAAGGATCATCTTATCACTGTGTATCAAAGACATCCTATCACTGTGTACATATCAAGGATCATCTTATCACTGTGTATCAAAGACATCATATCACTGTGTACATATCAAGGATCATCTTATCACTGTGTATCAAAGACATCATATCACTGTGTACATATCAAGGATCATCTTATCACTGTGTATCAAGGATCATCTTATCACTGTGTACATATCGATGATCATCTTATCACGGTGTACATATCGATGATCATCTTATCACGGTGTACATATCAATGATCATCTTATCACGGTGTACATATCAATAATCATTTTATCACTGTGTATATATTAAGGAGATCTTATCACGGTGTACATATCAATGATCATCTTATCACTGTGTATATATATATATAAAGGATCATCTTATCACTATGTATATATCAAGGATCATCCTAACACAGTGCATATCTTAAATATATGTGAATCATATCACAATGTATGTATTATTCAGGATATGTGAATCATATCACAATGTATGTAATAAGGATATGTGAATCATATCACAATGTATGTATTCAGGATATGTGCCAGAAGACACATTATTACTTTATTACTAACATGTGTTATGCATTCTTGAATACAGTATCATTTTACACACAACAAACCCAGCCCTCCAAGGCTGTATTCAGCGGCACACCGAGCTGTTGATTGGTGCCGCCCTGATCTGGGTTCATCCAGCGCCGAGCACAACCCAACACCCTGCCTGTTGTTGTCATACCTTGAGGGCGCTCATGGCCCACGTGAGGGGCGGCCATGTTGCTATGCTGGGGAGCGACTTGGAGGGCTGCGTTGCGTAATGGAGCTGGCTCAACCGTGAACTGGACCGACTAAGGGGATCTGTGTTGGCTTGTGGACAGGGAGAGTGAGCTGCTCCAGTGTCTTTGTGTGTGTGTTTTCTGCATGTGTGCATGAAAGCCGGAGTTACTTATGTGTGGTTTGAGCGTGCACATGCCCAAGTGCTCATGTACTTGGGCACGTGTGTGTCAGTTGTGTGTCAGTGTGTGTGTGTGTGTGTGTGTGTGTCTGTGTGTGTGCATGTGTGTGTCTGTCAGTAAGTGTGTTAGTATGTGTGTGTGTGTGTGTGTGTGTGTGTGTGTGTGTGTGTGTGTGTCAGTATGTGTGTCAGTATCTGTGTGTTTGTGTTTGAGTGCATGTGTGTTGGTTTGTGTGTCAGTATGTGTGTGTGTATGCGAGTGTATGTGTGTGTGCGTGTGTGTGTGTGTGTTTGTGCATGCGTGCGTGCACTGGAGCCAAAGAGCGTCTCCTAATATTATCTCTGATGAACAGTGAAGTCCCTGAAGGCTGTCGAAGCAGATCTTAGGCTGCAGAAAATGGTAGGTAACCTTTCAAGACAAACCCTGTATGTCTGGGCTGTTACGTCTCTGTGTGTGATGTGTGTGTGTGCATGGCTGTGTTTATTGTGCATGTGCGTGCATGTGCCAGTGTGTGTATCAACCATTAGGTGGAGGCCCTGGCCTGTATCTTGTGGTGTTCGGTGCACGCGCTTTGCTTGTGTGTGTGTTCTCTGAGTAGACTAGGAAGTCAGCAGAGCCCACAAGGAAACCACACGATTACAGCTGAGAACGGCTGCGTCCCTGCGGTCCGCCTAGTGGCCAGCAAGCGGCTGGAAGAGTAGAAAGGCATCGCCTTGACAAAGGTTTCTAACAGAGTTCTAACAGAGCTTTAGCTAAACAGAGCTTTAACCAACAGAGTGTTAACAGCGCTTCAGCAGAGCTTTAACAATGCTTCAACTAGCAGAGCATTAACAGAGCTTTAACAGAGCTCTAATAGAGCTTCAAAATAGCTTTAAAAGAGCTCTAACCGAACTCTAACAGAGCTTTAACAGAACTCTAACCGAGCAGCAGAAAAGGAGGAGGACTTTAACAGAGCTCTAAGAGAGCTCAAACCGAGCGCGGCGAGTCGAGGCCTCCCCAGAGGACCACATCAGTCTCACTGTCAGCCTCCTTATCGCCGGAGGCGACAGGACAATGACACCCGCACCAAAATAAAACCTACTGCACCCTAGGTATCCTCCCAGCGGGACACTCTGCAGCTGATGGTCTATGGAGACCATATAAAACACACACACCTCACACCGCACACACACACACATACACCCTGCATACATGCCCAACGCACGCACACACAGTCACACACACACACACACACACACACACATACCTTCCAACTGCTGCCTTAAACTAATCGTAGGGGAAACAAGAGTCTGTATATCTCTCTATCTAGTTTGTATGTAAACTCTCCCTCTATGTATTCGTGTACGTATAGAGCGAGAGACACAGAGACACAGAGGGAGAGAATGAGAGCGAGGGATAGTAGGTCATTGTGACAGAGTAAGGAATTTGAATATATGAGAGATAGCGAGAGAGGGAGGGAAAACAGAGAGAGATAATTAAGATAGAGAGAGACATGCAAATGGAACCCGGAGCTCTGAGGGCGCTGCTCTGTTCCAGGGAACGGCCAGCAGCAGGAGACGGCCAGCAGCAGGAGACGGCCAGCAGCAGGAGACGGCCAGCAGCAGGAGACGGCGAGCAACGTTCATTTATATAACATCGTGGCTGTAGGAGACCAATCAGAGGAGACTGGAGCAATTGCTGACCGCTCCTGCAACACTCCTCCCCATCGCACGGACACAAGCCCTGGGGCCTCGCATTATGGTAATGCATGAGTATGTGCGTGCGTTTGCGTTGAATGTGCGTGTGCGTGCCTGTGTGTGAGTGTCTGTGTATGTGTGTGTGTGAGATGGTGTTTGTGCGTGTGTGTTTTTGTAATCCTGTATGTGTGTGTGCGTGCGTGCCTGCATGCGTGCGTGTGTATGCATGCGCGTGCCTGCGTGCGTGTCTGACGAGCGCTTACTGACCAGCACGTAACCGAAGGGGCTGAGTCGGTCCATGCAGGCCTCGCTCCACTGGTCTGTGAAGAGGACGTCTTTCAGCCTTTTGTTGATCATCGAGTTCACTTCCTGTAGTCTTGTAGGAGCACACACACAGGGAAACACCGCGGTCACTAGGGGCAGAGCTGAGGTGAGCGAGAGGCTCTGCCCTGAGTGGAGCTCGAAGAGCGGAGAACACAATGAGGACCAAAAAAAACAACAAAAAAACACTCTTGTGAGATCCTCCTGGTCTCGTTCCCCTCTGCCGGCCATCGAGTGTTCAGAACGGTTTCATATGAAAGAACAGTGGGCAAACCTCCTATCCCTCCTTGAACAATGAGTAAAAGAGAATTATAAACTCAAACATGGAACATCTTAACATCTTATGTGATGAACGAAACATCTCAATGTAGATTTTTATTGACTAAAGCTTTGCTTCTTGAGTAAATAAGGATATCCAGTCAGCATAGAATTGATCTTTATCCGCCCTGACGGGCAATTTTTCCTGCACTATTAAATCAAAGAAAGCAGGAAGTCCAATGGAGAATGAAGTGTACATGCACACAGATTACATTAACATATATATATAGGGCATTTAGCATACGCTTTAATCCAAAGCGATGTACAGTAAGTACATTTTTCAAAAGAAAGAGAAACAACAAGATATCGCTGACGGTACAGTAAGGATGTTCAAAGAACCATAGAAGTGCCAAGAAGTGCCAAGCACTAACAATTGTTATGTTAACCCATTCCCATCTACAACAAAGATAGCTAGGATAAGATGCTATTCAATGCTAAGTACTATTTTTAAGTGCCAGGACGTATAACATACAATAAGAACGTAAAAGGGGTGATTTTAGTCAAGGGTCAAGGGAACTCTGAAAAGGTGATTCTTGAGTATCTTGCAGAAGCTGGTGACTCACTAATAATCCCCATAACAGACCTTGTGTTTATGTTATGTACACAACAAAGTTATATAGTAGTTGTATATATTTGTGAATTGTATAGTATTCTTGTGATGGGTGTATTAAGTAAACAATAATCCCATCATAAATTCACGCTAATAACAACCCTGACCGTACTTCGGTGCTAAATACAGTGCCTCCATCCCTCTAAGCCTCCACTGTTGTGTCACGTGGATCCCCTGACAGCCCGGTGGCTCTGAGCACCACAGAGCAGAGACCACGGAGGGAGCACTCACCCGATGATGTACATGTCTGTGTTCCCGTCGCCCACCCGCAGCCCCAGCAGGTCTGTCATGTCGTCAGGAGGCATGGAGGAGCCCACGTTCCAGGTGATGAGGTGCACCCTGCAGACGGAACACAGGGGAGCGACTGCTTTAACTCGCACGGCAGAGCTTTGCTATTGCAGCTATTCACACAATAAAGGCCTATCTGAAGTAGGAAGCCTGCCAAGAATAAGAGGAGCTCAACCACGAGCCAATCCACCTAGGGATCCTTTTAAGATTGTGGTCCACTCTGGGCAAAACTTTATGTGCATGTCTTAGACTTGGAGAGAGAGGGGAGAAGTTAGGACACCTCTGTGATGGAGCAACTATAGCATGTGACCTGGAGATGGGAGGAGTTAGGACACCTCTGTGATGAAGTATCTATAGCATGTGACCTGGAGATGGGAGGAGTTAGGACACCTCTGTGATGGAGCAACTATAGCATGTGACCTGGAGATGGGAGGAGTTAGGACACCTCTGTGAGGAAGTATCTATAGCATGTGACCTGGAGATGGGAGGAGTTAGGACACCTCTGTGAGGAAGTATCTATAGCATGTGACCTGGAGATGGGAGGAGTTAGGACACCTCTGTGAGGAAGTATCTATATGTGTCTGACTGTTAGTGGAGTGGGACTAGGAGAGGGAGGGGTGTTGGGGAGGCTTTAATACGAGTGAACATCACGTCTCTCCTCACTGTTCGTTCCCTCCCCACTGATGAATAGGAAGCAGAGGACTTGCCTGAAGTCCTCCAGGCTCTGGGCCGGTGTGTCCGCCGTGCCCACCACAGAGAAGGCCCTCTGGGCGTGGGGGGCGAGGTGGGGGGGCGGGGGTCGGATCGCGCTCTCGTAGGGGACAGAGGCCGCCCGGCCTTTAGTGCGCAGGCCCCGGGGGTCTGCCGGGCTCCTGCCAGCCGCGGGGGGCTTGGGATGGCTCAGCCCTGCTCCGTCGGTGCTGCACTCTTCAGCGTCGTCATTGGGACCAGCCGGTCCGGGTCTGGGGCCGCTCTCGGCTCCGGTGTCATGCTTGGGTTCAAGGATGTCGACGGACCCCTCCACTCTGGGGGTCCTCTGGGGGCGGCGGGGCCTGGCGCTGGAGGCGGGCCCAGGCTGGGCGGCGGGGGGAGGGGCCTCAGGGGTCTTCGGTGGTGGGGGGGCTCCCGGACCGGGGGCCTCCAAGACCTCCGCTCCCTCTGGGTGGTCAGACGGTCGCGGGCTTTGGTCCTGGCTCCCGGGATCCATCGTTATCAATCTGTAGAGACGTGCATTTTAGGATTGTTATTATTCTATTAATTTACAAATGCCTTTCACTGACGTTCCAAAGTTGTACTTTGGAACTAGCTTGAAGATCCAGGGTCATTTGAGTATAAAGACAACAGTTTGAACCATTTCCTGGTTCAAACTGAATTCAAACTGGTGTCTTTATATTCAATGACCCTAGAATTTCAATTTAATTTCACTTTTAATTCCTGGTTCAAACAACATTAGATCCAGTATATTTATTGATTCGAGAACGAATAGAACAGGCAAAATTATCCAGGTCCACAATGAGTTTGGACCTGGATCATTTCAAGAGGCCAGAAAGAGGGCATGAGTTGGACTGATGTATTTTGTATTTCATTTTGTGATCAGTATTTTCAGGGCGTTCCTCTCACTATGGCTCATCAGATCTGCAAAAATCTAACCACGCGATACATGTTGTAACATACCATTTTTGTAATAGAGATTTGTAATACCAGTAAAGTGTTTTGTAATATACCGTGTGCGGTCTCACTGAGAAATCTAAATGGTAAGTGAGGAGAACCATCGCCCTGACAACCGGATCTGGACCAGACGATCATGAGACAGAGGCAGAACAATACATATAATGTTGGTGGGTGTATATTCATAAAAATAAACCCCATCCCTTTCACAATAGACAAGCGATTTGTCCTCAACTTTAAGGGTGGGGTTGTTGCCATGGCGTTGTGGGGAGGAAGGTGCTCCACCCATCAGGGAGGAGGACCCAGAGAGGTGGAGGACCCAGAGGGGAGCCAGCAGGGTGGAGGACCCAGAGGGGTGGAGGACCCAGAGGGGTGGAGGACCCAGCAGGCTGGAGGAACCAGAGGGGTGGAGGACCCAGAGGGGACCCAGCGGGGTGGAGGACCCAGAGGGGTGGAGGACTGAACCATCGGGTGGTGTTACCCGGTTCAGAGGAGGCCGGGTATATAAAGGAAATAAAGGAAACGCTGTCTACTGTATTCAATGATCCCCTTCGAACTATTGAATTCACAAACGTTTCAGGAAAGACAGAAAGACCAGCACTGGTCAGGCACGTAAGATGGAGACGAATGACCACGGTCCAGGCTCTGACAGGAACAGGGTAGGGCTCTTTGGTGATCACATGGGAGAGGCCAACCAGATTCCACCTCGTTGGAGATGATTCCATGATTCTTCATGCGGGGGTTGGGCCACCAAAGAAAGATTAACTGTGACTAACAGGATTTGAAAGAAAACGGTGATAATATTTAAGCCGCAGGACTGAAAACCCAAGCAGACCGAGACAGAGTGAAGGCCAGTCAATGCAGTAACTGCAGTTAATTTGGACGTCATACACACCTCTCCATGGGGGCCTGATGTGAACCACGCCATGCCCTTCTCCCTGTGTGTGTTCTTCATGTGATTCTCGGACTCTCTTCATGTGAGGCTCATACTCTGTTTGTTTGAGGCTCAGACTCTCTTCACGTGAGGCTCAGACTCTAAACGTGAGGCTCAGACTCTCTTCACTTGAGGCTCAGACTCTCTTTGTGTGAGGCTCAGACTTTCTTCACGTGAGGCTCATACTCTCTTCGAGTGAGGCTCATACTCTCTTTGTGTGAGGCTCAGACTCTCTTTGTGTGAGGCTCAGACTCTCTTCGAGTGAGGCTCAGACTCTCCTTGTGTGAGGCTCACTCTCTTCATGTGAGGCTCAGACGCTCTTCATGTGAGGCTCAGACTCTCTTCACGTGAGGCTCAGACTCTCTTCGAGTGAGGCTCAGACTCTCCTTGTGTGAGGCTCACTCTCTTCATGTGAGGCTCAGACGCTCTTCATGTGAGGCTCAGACTCTCTTCACGTGAGGCTCAGACTCTCTTCGTGTGAGGCTCACTGTCTTCGTGTGAGGCTCTGACTCTCTTTGTGTGAGGCTCAGACTCCCTTCACGTGAGGCCTAGACTCTGTCCACAAGGTCTCATGTGTTCTGACCCGACTGTGTAGAGAACTGGACCCCTTTCGTCATAATAAAATAATGATAATAATAATCATCATCATTATAATATATGAATAATTATATATGAATAATAGTCTAAATTCCCATGACATTCAAAATGCTAAAAGCCAGAGTTCCCCACAAGAGGAATGCTGCTTCATCTCCAAGGTTGCTGTAGGGGGCGCCGCCGCTGAGCAGGGGGAGGGCAGGACCACAGCGCCCCATGACCCAGGACCTGGAGTGGGTGCTGTAGTGGGGGGTTACGGTGCTGCCAGGGGAGGGGGGGGCGGTATGAGGGGACCCAGACCGCTTTTCTGAGGGGACCAGCGGCCGGAGGGGACCCCTACCGCTGTTGTAACAAAGCCACGGAGGAGGAGACACGACCACCGTCCTGCACGGCCGTTCTTTCAGAGACTAAACGTTGTCTCGTCGCTAAATGTCTCCAACACGTGCTCTCCCCCGCGCCTCTCCCTCCCTCCCTCCCTCGTCCTATTTCTCAACAATGTCTAATCCTCCTGCTCCCAGCGGCAGAGATACGGGAGGATGACGTATTGTCACCATCATCACAGCGGCTTCTCACCCAGGATGAAGACACAGATCTGATATACTCAGTACACCTTGGTGACGTTTCCCATCAGGCACCGAGACACAACACAATACTACATTAAGGCAATAAAGTATGAAGAGGGTAATAAGATGAGGTTAGAAGACTGAGGAGAAGGCAGAGGTGCCTCAGTACATGTTCCTGCTTGTCGGGTTCCTCTACACCCGCTGGTGACCAGGCCGTGTGTCCCGTCCGGAGCTCTGCTGCTGTCGCTGACGTCTGCATGCCAGGCAGTCAACAACTGCAGGAGCTGGTTTATTATTGGAAGTACGCTGATTGTCGTGAGGGAGTACAAGTGTGTGCAAGTGTGCATGCGTGCAAGTGTGTGCATGTGTGGCACGTTTTGGGAGGGAATTAGGAGTGACACAACCGCAAGGGGAAAGGCAAAGGAAACAAAGGAAAGGAAATGAAGGACGATGCTTGTGTGCTGTAAGTATGAAATACAGTGAGAGCAATATGCCGTTAGACATTAGACGTTAACCATGACAGCTCTAGCGCAATTATATACATTAACCGGCATTTATCTGAAATTAGGGAGTTGCGATGCATTGTGAAATAATAATTTGCACGTATTCTGCATCCACTACCTCCCATAACCCTAAACCTGTCTCTCTATGTGAACTCTGCTTGATATGCATTATTAATGTATTGTTGATGACCTATTTCACTCATCTAACCGGACTGAGCCACAGACCCGGCAGTCATGAGATCCGGACAGAGTAGGCGTCCTGACGCTCCTCCAATGGAGAGGAGGGCAGAAGGGTGGAGGAGGGTGGAGAGGAGGGGAGAAGGGTGGAGGAGGGTGGAGAGGAGGGGAGAAGGGTGGAGGAGGGTGGAGACGGGTGGAGAGGAGGGGAGAACGGTGGAAAAGTCATTGAGAAGGGTCGAGAGGGGTGGTGTAGAGTGGAGATGGGTGGAAGAGGGTGGAGAGGAGGGGAGAGGGGTCGAGAGGAGGGGAAAAGGGTGGAGAGGAGGGGAGTAGGTTGGAGAAGGGTGGAGAGGAGGGGAGAGGGGTGGAACAGAGTGGCGAGGCTCTAGAGAAGAGTGGAGGAGGCTGGAGGAGACTGGAGGAGGGTGGCCGTCTCATCGTGTTACACGCTCTCCACCTGATACCTGGCATGAGGGGAGGCGTGCTGCAGCCTGGACAGACACACCTGGAGAAAGACAGAGTCCCGGTCTCCATCCTCCAGCCTCACGTTACCCTCTCTCTCTTATCTGTACCAAGCTACAAGTTGTCTCACAGACGAGATGGAGGCGGGGAACCTGCTGGGCCGCAGGGCCCGTCTGTCCCTCTGACAGGGACACTAATGATGACCCCTGACAGGGACGGCAGCAGCAGCAGCAGCTGTGCCCTCCCCCCACCCCCCCCCTCCCACGGCCCCGCTGGGTCATTCTAACCCCCCTCCCCTCCGCAAGTTATTTCTACCAATCAGAATCCAAACCAGGTCAAACATCTAGGACGTTGCCATTTTTTCAAAAGGCGTCGTTTCTGATGGAAGAAATGTGTCTTCATGTGGTCAAACTGGGATGGAGACATGAACCAAGGACCGTCTCGTTGAGGAGAACAAACACTGCATCGTCGAGGCTGTAAACCCCTACTTTGTACTTTTAAATACAACCATGAAACCCCACATGGCAGGTGTGTTTGTGTGTGTATGTGTGTGTGTGTGTATGTGTATGTGTATGTGTATGTGTATGTGTGTGTGTGTGTGTGTGTGTGTGTGTGTGTGTGTGTGTGTGTGTGTGTGTGTGTGTGTGCGTGTGCATGTGTGTGTGTGTGTGTGTGTGGGGGGGGGGGGGGTATGTGTGTGTGTATTACACAGAGTAAAAGAGAATTTGAGCAATGGGAGTAGATGAGGTGAGAGGGAGCAGAAAAAAACAGAGAGTAGGGACAGATTGAGAGGGAAGAGTCGAGGGATTTCATGCCAAATGCCTTCAATTTGATCCTAAAAACAATGTTACAGATGCCGGCACATGGCCCTATTTGGCCTTATCCTCATTTGTATTTTCCACTAAATGTCCTCAATGTGCGTGTTTGTGTGTGTGTGTGTGTGTGTGTGTGTGTGTGTGTGTGTGTGTGTGTGTGTGTGTGTGTGTGTGTGTGTGTGTGTGTGTGTGTGTGTGTGTGTGTGTGTGTATGTGTTATAATGCAAGACAAATCCAAATTCTACTTGGTCCGAAAACGCAATCAACAGCCTTCATTACATCACCTTCGCGCATTAGTGGCTTTGCATTGGCTTTCTATTTTCTTCATAATTGCTCTGACACGGCAAATAGCAACTGTCCACAACTAACCAGCCTTTAGTTTGTGCAGCATACCGTTGTTGCCAGCGGGGTCCACTCTGAACAATCTGTTTTCTATCAGATATCCATACTATACCTCGGGCACATTTTGTTTTTTCGCTCTTTCCAACCATCGAAAATGTGTAATAAGACCCGGTTTGCTCGGCTTTACGTTCAACGCTATTTCTCCCAGACGGAGGGTGTTGTTATTGACGTCATGCGTTACCTGTCCTATTGGCGCCTGGAGAAGAACGGGACGAAGATCCACGGGCGCAGCTGAAGACGACCAAGACCCGATGGGTTCCTGAAGACGACCAGGACCCAGGTGGTCCTCTGAGTCAAACCGAGCGTTCAGAACCTTAACCCGTCAGCCGCTTCCCACACGAGACCAGGGGCATCCCAGCGTAGCGCACCGAGGACCGGAGAGCAGGTGGTCCTGGAGGGGATCCTACAGAAATAATGTCGAGCAGATCTCATCGGCTACTTCGCTGGAACCACAAGCCCCATGATGACCCTTAACTGTTCATTCCTTCCACAAAATCGCCTGGAAAGTATCGGTTCAACGCATCGAGGGACACCGAATAGCGTAACCGTTTCTGTGTCCTTCGGATTCAGAAGTCAAACGTGATCGGGTCGTTTCCGTAAAGCCAACCCGGGCTTCTGCAGCCCGCTAGTGGAGGACCGAGTCGCCATGGGGAGGCTGAGGTCGTGGCTCCCCCTAGTGGCTCATCATGTTGGGAAACGTGAGGACCCAAGAATGGTCCTTCGATTGGTAGTTTCTTCGTTTGCTCATAATAATAAACGAATACGATAGGAGTAGACCTACATAAAAAGAATAACTACAAATAGGCCTACACAGGAAAATGACCAGGAGTCTTATACGCACCAGGAGGCGTATAAGACTCCCTCAGCGCTAGAGAATCAACAAGATAGAACATGATACAGATACATAGAAAAGAAAAGAACAACAGTATTAATAGGGTTGAAATCAGGGGGCAGCTCATCTGTTATTGGATGTAGGTATGCTAATGCTCATAATGAACATCATCCGATACACCTCTGCGATAAAGGCCTTGTACAGACCATAACAGCATGCATCAGATACTCTCAAACCCTGACCAGGGACGCTCACGTTTCAAATGCATTGATGTATCAAGTTAGTGATGTAGCCAGACATGACGTAAAATATATATTAAGATAGACAGCAATAACATTCTTTAATGATATTGAAACCATGCCTGTCGACGTAGATTATCATTATTTGTTAATCCCATAGGGGATTTATTAAATTAATATATTCTCTATTAAACACTAAATATAAGTAACAGCTTTTTACTATAGAACGCTTACTTAATTATATCTTTGGTAGTGAATGTTCAGATTCAAAATAACTTGCTCCTGACAGTAGAGCAAGGATTACTTCCCAGAGGAAACATCCTCCAAATGGTTTGGTGACTTTATATTTACTACATTATAATCTTACAATGACCAGAACCTGATATTTGTAGGTAATGCTCAATAGTTATTCCAAATCCTTTGGGTGAAGATTGTAGCCCCCCACCGCAGTATGTCTGCGGAGGTCCACCAGGCACTGTCTCGCTGAACGAGAGGTCATACTCACGTCCCTTTCTCACACAATTGGAGGTCTTACGCCCGCCCCTGTCTTGTCTTACGCCCGCCCCTGTCTCTCAGAACGTAGGAAGAGAATCGTTTGACGTGGCAAACGGTACGGACGCAGTCACACATATCATCCTTCGTCTCTCCATCATTACCTAACCTTCCAGGAAAGGACCTAGAATCTCCGATTCTTTCAGGCCCCAGTCCGTAAAGAAGGGAGATGATCTGGCTGCTTGTCTTCTCCAGTTTCCTCCATTGCGCGTCGACCTACGAGATCGACGTGAAGAAACTGGATGGTCTGGCGAAGGCGAAGGTGGAGGTAGGTTCCCGTCAACGTTATTACGGTATTATGCTGAATTACCGTTCATTTACACGATGATAAGAGTTGTAATGTTCAATAATAACAATAATAACCCTTTTATGTTTTGGTATTTGAATGAGTATTTGAATGAATATTTGAATATCCCCACATTTCCTGCTTCGCGCATGCGTGAGGGATGTGGGCAGCGTACATCAGAGAGGAGCAGCCAGCCTCACCTTTAACTTTAAAACTATGTATGTATATTAGGATGTACGTATAGACTACTTGTGAATTAAAATACATTAGTATCCTGAAAATCTGACAAGATATATTGAAGAATGTCTAGTTCCTAGTCTCAAAGACATATCTAGGTTATATATCTCTATGTGAAATGCTACCCTCCTCTTTGTGTAAACACTCACCACACCACCTCGGAAGCAGCTGTTGTAAAGCAGCTCACACCTGGTGTTGAGTTCCGGAGAGCAAAATACGTGGGGCCCGAGGGAACAGGGCCAACAAAACAATTAGGTTGGCCTAGAAAAACGTATCGAATGAACCGAAGTGCCCTGGAGCCTAATCACTGGTATAATAGGAGGCAGCAGGTGACCGCGCTACAGCATAGTGTAAAGCAAATCTAGTAATCAACATACTCTGTTAAGCTTATTACCAGTTGCTGTTTCTGATAACGTTTCCTGTGTCATTTCAGTCCTGCGGAGGATGACAGCTGAACCGGCTGAGAGAGGTGGGTTGCGGACGTGGTCTTCAACTAACGCAGCCACATGCTAAAGCAACACACAGTCAGTCTAACACAACCCTCTCTGCTCTCCCCAGGTCAAGGCCTTTGTGACCCAGGATATTCCTCTTTAGTATCCTTTCCATGCCTGTACGTCCTTTCTCCCCATCGTGTCATTTGTTCATATGATGCCTGAAGTAGTGCTTGGCACAGAGCTGATTTATGGGATGTATCCCCATGGCCACGGATCAATATTTAAAATGCTTGGTGAGTTTGCAATGTCAGAGGTTTCAGTCCATATAAAGAAAGAAGCCCACAGCCATGGGGTCACGCAGCGGTCTGCGTTGCGCTGCAGTGAGATATTTACTGTTCATAGCAATGTGTGAGGACCGCAGTGATGGGTGAGATGTCTGCTTGTGTTGCCTCCTGACCACCACCCCTCAGCCATAACCTGGTGATGAAGCACATTCCTGGAGCCGACCCTGAGCTCGTCCTCCTCAACCACTACTACGAAGAGCTGGACGTAAGACACACGCGCACACGCAGACACACGCGCAAATAGATAGACACACGCACACAGGCCCAGAGCGTTGCGAACAGTAAGCATTTTTTCACCGACTCGTGATCAGGGCTCAGCCCCCCGCTAGGCGCAGACAGAAGGTCTTCTAGCGTGTTTACATGCAGGTGCTGGAGGAGCCGACTTCAGTAAACAGGCTTCTACAAAGAATCCTGCCATTTTTTTCATTTCTGAAAAGAGATAAAATAAAATGTGTTATAACTTGAGTGGACATATATAACATTTATTAAGGTCTGCCAGCAGCCTGGGAACATTTATATATGTTCTACTTTAGGTGGCGGTGTTAAAGACAGATATGATCAATATTGGCGTATTCAAAGGTTTTAACCGAGCCGTTGGATTTGGAGCCATGATCAATACGCAGCCTCACCAGGGAACCTTTGAAAAGGAGCAGGAATCCGGTGAAAGCACAGAGTCCTGTTCTTCTTCCTGACTCTCCCCTTACCCTCCCCCCAGCGCATCGCCCTGTCGGACATGAGCCGCGCGGAGATCAACGATCTGCTGGTCCAGCTCGGCTTCTACATGAAGAGCGAGGCCGAGGAGGAGGTCCCAGAGGAGTTCCGCCTCCTCCCCGCCAAGGACAGCCCCTTCAAGGACCCCCCCGGGACCCCCCAGCCCAGCGGGGAGGCTCCCACAGAGCCCCCCCCGCCCAGCGAGGAGGCCGCCCCCGGGTCCCCGTCCCAAGCCCAGCGGTCTGAGCTGTAACTCAGTCACGCGGATCTCTTCAGAACATGAAGGCCCCTCATTAGGTAGTAACGTCTGGTCAATTAAGTATCTTTAAAACTTTTTTACACAAGCACAGTAACACAATAAGCAACGAGCCCCACCTTAACCACTTGACTCAAAACTGATGCTAAAAAAGATGCTAAGGCGTAGAACAGTCGATAATCTGACCTGCTGACTCTCTTGAGTGTCTGTTGACTTCCTGTCTGCTGTGAAACTGAATGAAGTCCCAGGCTGTAAGTCGTCTGATTGGCCTGGGACTGATGATGCATGATTCTACAGGGGGCGGGAATACACACATACAAGACGAGTGGAGTGGAGATTAATGATTGATGTTGTACAATAAAAACAAAACAAAAACTGACATTTTCGTGTTCTTTGGCAGACTATAGATTGGATGCACACACAAGCTTACATAATATACAAACACACTATTTGCATGTGTTTTCCCAGTCAAATACCCAATGGACCAAACCAAGTTTAACTGCTTCCCTGTATCCGTCAGAGCTTTTAGAGAGCGATAATCACACAATACACAACAAGGTTTCTTAATTTCTTTCAGAAGTTGGTTTTAATCGTTTCTCACATTGAACATGTGGTGCACTGATATATTAAATATGGATATCTGGCAGTTAATCTGATGGACAGAATGTCTTTTGAACGCTCCTTGTGTCCATTTTTTTAGTCTCAAGTTTGCAGTGATAAAATATTGCTAATAAATTATATCTAATTCTTCTGAAATTGAACAAAGACATTCCTTACATCAAATTGAGCTCAAAAGCCAACAAGAATTTTTTTGATAACCTAAATAATAAAAGTAGAAGGAAACATTTTGTTTCATGTCATGTTTTGTTAGCTTAAAAAAGGAAATGGCAGAGTGTGCTTCTCATCTTTACATGTTCATCAGAAAGCTAGCTTAAATTCAGAAAAATAATAAAACACCCTTTAGAGTCAACCTTTTTTTGATTTGTCTAGTCATCATGTACACATTAATAAAATATAATATAAATGTTTGTTTGTATGCAGCGGCAGTGGCCGTGTGTTGTCAGCAGGGGGCGTCGTCGTGCCGTTGAAGTAAATTAATCTCTAGATTCATAACAACGTACCTGCACGATATAAAAAACTTAAAAAACGTTGTAGGATTTGAACAAGGCATGTTACAGTTGGAGAATCCCCCGTAACTGGTCACACTACAGCAGGATAAGGCAGGTCGCAAGTTCAACACCAAACACCAGACGTTAAAAAATAACAACAGGAATTCAAGTTAAAAATGAGCATGCAGATTTTGGTTCAAAACATTTTTTTTAAGTACCAGAGTGAACATAGAAAACCCAAAGCAACATATATGCATATAATATCTTCAGTGACAGCGTCAACAACTGTGTTTTAATGTACAATAGTTACAATTGCAACGCCGCCAAAGCCATTCCCTCATCATGTAAAGGGGATTACTGCAATATATATTTTTTGGATCTTTCATAATTTCTCACAGGATGCAGCAGTAAAACCGCTTCCATAATGTGGACTTTTACCAGGAGGTCAACTGAGTTAAAATAAAATAAACATTTTAAAAGGTTTAAAAGCCATTTCAGAATATATAAATTGCACTCTTTTATACAGAGTGACGGGCTTTGTATCCACAATGTGCGTCTGGAGGCAATTCACTAACGCACGCAAACACACACACACGGGCACACACACAGACACAGACCTATCCTCCGCTCAAGGGGCAGCGGTGGCCTCACCTCGTCTCCCAGACGTCCCCTGAGGTCTCACACCTCCACAGGTCCGGAGCAGACGTCTTCCCTGGAGCCTCGAGGGACGAGGAGGACGTGAGGCTCTTTGGACATTTGGGGCACCGGTTCATTTTATCTATCATTTTTATGGACGATCCTCGATCCCTGGGGGGACGGGGACCTCAAGGGGGACGGGGGACGGGGGGGTCAGGGTTCAGAGGTCGGAGGCGCGGCCGAGGGTCCTGAGCTCGTGTCTGCGCAGGTGGTTGACCAGAGACTGGACGTAGGTGAAGACACACTTGGAGTCGGGCTTGTTCCCCATCATCATCATGTCCTCCACCTCCAGCAGAGGCATGCAGTCGGCGTAGGTCCTGGGGGGAGGAGACACACCGTCAGGGGGACCGGGAGGACAGACAGACAGCAGGGACCGGGAGGACAGACACACCGTCAGGGGGACCGGGAGGACAGACAGACAGCAGGGACCGGGAGGACAGACAGACCGTCAGGGGGACCGGGAGGACAGACAGACCGTCAGGGGGACCGGGAGGACAGACAGACAGCAGGGACCGGGAGGACAGACAGACCGTCAGGGGGACCGGGAGGACAGACAGACCGTCAGGGGGACCGGGAGGACAGACAGACCGTCAGGAGGACCGGGAGGACAGACAGACCGTCAGGAGGACCGGGATGGACTGACGTGATTTTGGAAGTCTCCCAGCGGAACATAATATGTTTCCCCGGAACAGAAAAACGTCAGATTCAATTCAAGTCTTCTTTTTCATCTTATTTATTTATTATTATGTGATGTCTAAAATCAAATTAATAAACTATTGTCCAAAATATCTAATGGAGACACGTCTTTCTGTCAAGTATAATATATATATCTAAATATGGTCATCTGAAATTGTTGTCATATTAGAAATAGCCACAAGGGGACAGCATTCCCATTACCTTAAATTGCTATTCCGAAATCCCAACAGTTTATGAGACCCCAGTCTTCACTTCAATTATACAGGTTATTTTGTTCTGTCTTTGCTCAGCAGAGCCAGAGCATAGCCGACAAGTGTGGCTTTTTAATAAGGGGCCATGAGAGCCTGTTATTAAATCACAAAGATGAGCTCCATGGGCCATTAGCAGTCCTGTCTCAGTCTAAAGAAACGTCAACATCATAAAAAACCTCTTTTGCCTTTTTTGAAGATAGGGGAGAGGCTGTGTTTTAACTAGGGCCAAGGAGCCATAAAATGCCCTAGAAGGCATTCAAACAGTCAGGTACATAGACATGTGTAAATCTACCCTGAAATACACAAGGACACTCAGAGGACAACATGCTCTGTTTCCAGTCCGCTCTGCAGCGCTGCCTCCCAGTTCCTTTTAAAGAGCGGAGCCACCGACCAGAAGCCTGGAGGAGTGGCCTGCTGCCACACTGGGTCGCTTCTACACAACCCGGCAGCGTCCAGTCGGCGCACAGGAGAAAACATGGATCGAGCAATTGACCGCTGTTAGAGAGGACTCCCTTTTCATACCCGACCAAGCTCAGACACACAACACACTAGTGTCCTGACCAAAGAGTCCCTTCAACTTTGTATCTAAAATAAAAATGCACACACGCCGGCTCGCACACATGCACGCACACACACACACACGTACGCACGCAGGCAGGCAGGCACGCACACGCCTTGACAGGTGTGTCAAGGCGTGTTATACATGCGGCCTCTTTATCCAAGAGGCCGCAGCACTTTAATAAATCAAGTTATACGATCCACTCACACACAGTACTGCACCACACACCTTTTGTTGTCACCAACACTAGAAGTCAGGCTGTTCGGTGCTAGAGATGAGACATGGGTTCCAGTGCTATGATAGTAATGATGGATGTTAAAGGTCTTCCGAGTGCTCCTCTCTCACCATGGGGTACCGCACGCCTCCGACCCCTAGGAGGAGGCGGAGCTCTTGGTCTTCACCAAGCCCTTCAGCACCAGCCCCCTGTAGAACTCCTGCAGGTACGTGTACACACACTTCCAGTCCGGCTCGCGCATCTTCACCATGTCCTCCACGTCCAGCAGCTGGGGACAGTCCACTAGCTTCCTGTATCCGGGGAGGGGGGGGGGACCCAACGACCAATCAGGGCAGAGGAGGGCGCAAGGGGAGGGGGAGGGAGAGAAGAAGGAAAGGAGGATGGAGAGGGAGAGAGAGAGTGAGAGAGAGAGACAGAGACAGAGCGAGAGAGAGAGAGAGACAGAGAGACAGAGAGAGAGACAGAGAGAGAGAGAGAACGAGAGAGAGAGAGGATTTTAGAAAAGGGAACGGAGAGGACATTGATGTCGAGAGAGATTGAAAGTTTGAAAGGGGAGAAGAGAGATTTGACAAGACCAAAACAAGACAAAAATGGAGAGAAAAAAGGATGGGAAGAGAAATGCAGAGAACATTTGACAGAGTAGAACAAGGAGAGTAGAGGGTAGGGCACAGATAATGAACCAGAACGATGAGATGAAGGAAGAGGAGGACAGATGAAGGTGTGGCCAGCCCAGTAGGAGGAGTCAGGGTGAAGAGACATGGAGAGAGAGACACAAAAACAAACATTACACTCAGTGTGGTGTTGATATATGACTTAATGTATATATCAATGTATACATCACATGCCTCGTGAACACAACGATGCATTGGTGGCATTCACAAACAAACAACTCTTAAATGCACTAAAAGGCACAACAACACAAACGCACAAACAACACCCCAATAGTCGAGGACTATTTGGAATATTTGTCTGCTTGGTTGTTTCTATACCGTGAGACTTTAGACGTGTCAAAATATACACTGACCACATTCACCCAGACCCTTTTGATGCGTAAAGATAAAACACTATGCGCTGTCGTCGGGATTTGTGTTAGCAGAGGAAGGAACTCTGCTTCAGCGTTCTTTATGTCTACCAGGATGGGCTTCAGGCCGCATGCATGCAGCCTCTCTCCTGCACTTCATACTCTCTCAAGCATCAAAAGGTCTGGAGTGAATGAGGCTCAGAGTCGATCTTAACCACGCAGGGTGAGCACAACAACAGAGTCCTGCAAGGAGACAGTAAATACACAGAGTACATTTGGTGACGCAACACACACACACACACACACACACACACACACACACACACACACACACACACACACACACACACACACATCACAGCTACTGGTGGGGGGGGGGGGGGGGGGGGGTGAGGTGGGGGGGGGTGGTGGTGGGTGAGGGGCGTGGGTGTCCATCCAAACCCAAGTGACACAAGTGCAGAAGATACCCACAATCAGTGGGCCAATCAGGTGCCGGCGCGTCGGGTGGAGGCCCTGTTACCGTGGCAACGTGAGAATACAGAGCGCAGACCTGCGGCGGGGGGGGGAGGTGCTAGGGTGGGGGTGGGGGTCGTGGAGGGCGGGGCTAAAGCGAGTAGGACCACACCCCGGAGGGGGAGGACGGGAGACGGAGAGGGACAGTCTAGGAGGGGAGGAAGAGGAGGAGGAAGAGAGGAAGACAAAAGGGGAGGGGGGAGGAGGCTCTTTCTGTTGACCTGATGGTGGTTCAGAGGGAGCGTTCGGGCTCCCGGGGTTAGAGGCTGTGGTGGCGACGACGAGGATGAGGAGGAGGAGGAGGAAGGGGTTTGTCAGTGTCACTCAGGATGGAGGGCAGGGTTTAGGAGGTAGGTGTGGGCGTCTCCAGACACCTGACAGAGACATGAGAGGTTAACCCTGGGTCACAGGGGGGGGGGGATGAGATCCAGGATCCAGGGCTGGGAGGGGGGCCCGTTGTGACCCCTGGTGCTTCCACAGAAGACCTCGGCGTTCCCTACACCGCAACCGCCTTTCAGAATGACCCACCTTGGGTGCAGCGCCCAGCGTGAGTGGACGGCTTTGGTCCCTCTTTCTGACCCCAGGGCGTCTCATGGCCAAGAGAAGCCCCCAGTGGACCCCTCTCCCCCACGCTGACAGGAGACCCCCCAGGGGGGGGGGTCAGTCACCGGTCAGCAGGGACAGAACCAGACACACGGCAGCCAGAAGGCCGGACTCACTCTGCGTTGCTGAAGGCCACCTCAAAGTTGTGCCGGCGGTTTGAGGGGCTCAGGGCTTCGTAGTCGAAGGCCTCGGGGAAGAAGTGATGGACCAGGGCGCAGAAGGCCATGCCGCTGCTCCAGCTGGACGAGAAGTTCTGGATCTCCACGTTCTGGGGGCACACATCACACACATCACACATAGCACAGGACACCGTGAGATCCCTGTGATTAACAGTGGGAGGGCGAACCAGGTGTGGAGCAGCAAATTATACAGAAAAAACAGGAACAGCGGAGCTCGCAGCAGGGTATAAGACCTTCTTATGACGCTCCCAATGCAGTGAGAGCCTCTGGTCTTATTAGGGAATGACATGAACCTGCAGACTGCGTTATTCATCTTCAAATTTGCATGTGTAGAGAAGAGTAGAAGAATCGGTACCATCCCAACAGGGGCGATTCATATGTGGTGTGGGGGTTACCTCGTAGCAGCGGGTCTTAGCCCGGCACCAGTCCAGCAGCATCTGCTTGATGGAGTTGGCGTTGGGAACGCCGAAGCTGGTGGACCTCTGAACCTTAGCAACCGCCTGGTTCCCAGGGCTAAAGACAGAAGACGTTTGAAAGTCGTTTTTAGGTTGGAACATCCTTGTGGGAAGGCCCTACTTTCAGAGAAAGTGGTTTTCAGTTTACTTTCGATCAGAAAATGCTGATACTGTGCTGATAAGTATATCGGACAAAATCTAAATTTTGAATAAATAGTTAAAGATTCAAGAAAACAGCCATCTTTCAGCTATTAGTGAGTATAAGGCAACTTAGATGTGGTCTGCCCCCTTCTCATTTCTGACAAATCATGGCCTCTCTTCCCTGATTGGTTCAGTGTCTTCCCTACAGCCCCTTCGTCAGTAAAGGCTGAGGCTGGAGGGCCTCAAGCTGACGAGGCTGTGGTGTGTTCTCTGGATAAACGAGTGAGAGAGGGTCCTCACCCGCCGCCCTCCTTCTCAAGCCTCTCGATCATGGCCTTGCGGGCCGTCATGGCGGAGCCCTTGGGCATGCTCTGGGCCCTCATCAGCTCCTTCCGCTGCTCCGCCTGCCGCCGCTCCACCGCCGCCAGCCCCCCCCTGCTGCCCC